>NC_087553.1:50085308-50107808 GCF_036250125.1 Pseudopipra pipra | reverse complement strand
CAGCACCTGGTTGTTGCACAGTGTTATCATCTCCTTATTAATGGATTTCCGTCATTGTTCCTTCTGTCAAGGGAAGATGGATCTAAGGAGTATGAATCCACCAGCAGTTACATTAAATATGTTTAAAGTATTTCCCACCACTGTTACCGAAGGAGATTTATTTTAAAAAGTATTTGTTTAAGAGAATACAAACAGAATCAAGAAAATGAGACTGGAAAACACCTCAAGAGATTATCTAGTTCATCACTCCTCCAGCCATGATAGATGCTATCTAAAATGGCTGTTAGTTCATTCTAACATTTTGGGACAAATTTCTTGAAGGTGTTAGGGTTAGCATTATCAATGGAATTGTAGATACTCTATTTCAGGATAATGTGTTCTTTGTTTATAAGGCAGATACCTTTATAGCCACATAGATGAATTTCCAATACCTGTTTTTATGTAAAGCTCTTTAGAGAAGAATACTGACTAAGTACATATGAATCCTGAATCTCCTGTAGTAGTGAAACAGCTTTTGCCAAGTGTTTTAGCTGAAAGAAACAGAGCAGCCAGCGTACGTTTTCTTGGAAACAATGCTCAAAAATTATTGAAACTTTAAAATTCACTAAGAGGTCAAGCAGTCCTCCTTTTCACCTAATGGCAAGGCAAATGAAGATGTAAGAAAAATAGGCACAGAAAAGAGGAAAAGAAATGGGACAGTAAACTGGAATCTGGACAGACATCAAAGATCTCAGCTTATCTTAAGGTAGACATGCCAAAATGGGCAGATGCTGTATCAGAGGAAAGGTAGATAGGGCTGCAGATAGACCATTACGCACATGTAAACTGTCCAATGCCTCTCTAGAGAATCCTAAAAAGCAGTTCTGCCTTCTAGAGGTTACAGCAGGAATTAGATAACCTTCTGATGTATTGCCATTTTATAGCTGGAAAAACTGTACCATAAGGCTTGGCTTTGATGTCCTCACCTAAAAGTAGAGATGGGGGAGACACACAGCAACCCAGCTCTTGCCCTATCCATCCATTGCACAAGCTGTACAGGGAAATACAGCACAGTATCTTGCACAAGAAAATGTAACTAATATCAGAAAAACTGTCTTCCTCTTATGCAAGAGAGATCTCTCACAGTTTCTGCTTCATCTGAAGAGAAGTAACTACATTGGCTAAGAAAGGACTTGACAAGAAAAGGAAGTGGGTAAAAATCATCTACACTCTCCCCATAGCAAAAATCACACACAAAAAATAAAAGATTAAAACCTAGAAAATTCTCACTCCCTCCTCTATCTCCAGTGTGTAAGGAGATTCACACTAGAAGAAGACCTCAAACTGCTGAATGGGCAATTCGGATAAGAGACAAGTAGAAACTCGTTTCATGTGCTTTGATGGTCATTTGAGTGTTGTTGGTGTGCAGCAAAGAGGAAGGAAGCTAACAGCGCTGATGGAGGATTTTTGCAGAGAAATCCTGAATTAATATCCTGATTCCAGGTTACTGCTAACACTCAGAAGAGAGTCCCATGTTAAAGCCAGGAAAAGAATTTAGAGAGTCTTCACTTTCCTAGTACATCAAGCACTAGTACACCATATCTGCTTGGAGCTTGTCACAACAACAGAAAGAAAAAAGTGGTGAAATGTGACTGCAAATGTAAGTAACTAAAATACTGGAAGAAATATGTTAGGAATGGAAATGAGCTTGATTATGTGTTTAAAAGTTTCAGTGCTTTGCCTGACTGTCGCTCTCCTTCCCACTGGCCGGCAGAAGAGAGAAAGAAGGCGAAACAAGGGTGAAAGAATTATGTGGAGAGAATAGGATAACTGAAAGGGAGAACAAAGCAGGGAAATAACAACGGGGTAAGAAAGAAACAGGAAAGAAAGGTTTCAGGGAGTGTTGAGTTTGAAAAAGAGGATTGAGAGGATTAAGAGCAAAAAAGAAGAGAATTCTAATATACTAGAAGGTAAGAAAGGAGAACAAAATTAAAAAATGAATTCTAATTACATGATAATATAGGATTTTCCATATTGGATCACACCATAAGTCCATCAAATTGTGTATCCTGACTGTAGGAGTGGAATGAGGGATTAAAGAATCAACAAAACAATAATAATGCATACATCCAACCAAGAAAAGAAGAAAATTATTTCCCTGACCTTGCAGTAATCAGTTTGCATTCCAAAGCACAAGACTGGGTTAGTCTTAGGAAATCTTATTAATGATCATGAAATTATATGGGCCTTTCCATTTGTTTTTAAATGAATCCAGCCATTTTACTTGGCTAGATTAGCTCCTGCATCAATGAGTCCCTTGAGTTGACAGTACTACTAGTTGCACTAAGTAGCCATTCTTCTCTGTATGTGTGACTGCAGAAGGATTAAGCAGTCTGCATGTTACAGTAGGTACCACAACACAAATGTTTTTATGTCCATTTCCCTATTTCTCTATCTATTCCTGTTATAACAGTTTTAATTTTCTTTCTTAATGGGTCACCATCAGCTAAAATTTCCTCTTTTGAAAATACCATCCTCGTACATTTTGCCTGGGTGTTTAACTTTGCTTTGAGCTCTGTCTGATGATGATCCTGAGCATGGGATGACGCTTCAAATTTTTCCTTCTGAGCAGTCATCTGCAGAAGAACACAAACCTCTCAAAACAGATTAATGTGACTGTTCCTAAAATAACTTTTCTGCTGGTTCCTCGTGGACAGTGGAGAATGAAGACAAAACTTGAGACCAAGTGTCCTAGTCAAGAAGGAAAGCAAGTGGTTTGAAAGAGATTTTACACCATGGCTTAGAAAAGAAAATACCCAGATTTTTCCACCTGGGAAGCATGGATATGAATTTGTTAGCGAGCACAGGAAGGTTATAAAAATATCCAGGCTGGGTAGAAGGTTATGTGAGCTGCTCAAAATGGAAAACGAAATGATGTTTCCAAGAGAGCAATTATCTTGCAGCCTGAGGATTCACAAAAGGTGTTACCAGGAAGGACTATAGCAAACTATTATGAATTCTCTTCTCTCCAAAAATGCCAGCAAGGATGATCCTCCCTATGTATTGCTTTCATCTCCTTTCTCTGCTATTGATCATTAAATATCTACTTTTTTGGCAATACACGTTTTCAGCCTTTTTATATGGTTATATATTGCATTACTACCTAAGCAATTTTGTCACACTCTGTGTCATGGACACCAACACAGCTGCCTTCCTACTACAACCTTTTTAGTACAATTGTGAAAGAGAGTGACAATCCCAGAAGGTGTAAACATAGCTTCTCAAACTGTCTGAAAAATTAATGAATGACAACAAAATGCAAAATCAGTTGGTTTTTTTTTTTTTTTAAATCTGAGATCCAGAGCTACCACAGTATCACCAAATTCATTTATGTTCAGTTCTCTCATCTCACTCTCTGACTGTCCCTGGTTTGTTTTGGTATTTAGGGCTAGAGGAGGAAACTTTGTGAGATAGCACTGGATTTTTTTCATGAGAAAGGCACCTCTTACCTTTACTCTCATTTTCTTGGCAGCTGAAGAGCTGCTTCATGTCACAGACATGATTTTGTAACAGAAAGATATGCAGAGTGAGAAAGATGGAGAATGCAAGTGAGGGATGGAGAGAGAGAAGGAAAGAAAACAAGGGGACTAGAGTAAATATCTCTACAATGTTTTAGCAAAATATTCTGGCTTCTTAAGTGCTCTGTAGCTTTGGTTTTATGAATGGAGAGAGAAAAAAATGCTTATGAATAATAAAAACCATATTTTTGCCAGAAAATTTAATTTCTACTTTTCCACTTTAAAGTTGGAGACTCCGTGAATATTTTGTGAACTACGCCTAAAACTTTTTATTTTTCAGGCTCAAAAAAGAACTGTCTTTTAAGATTTATGGATTTGGATGTCTTTTAAAGTGTAAATTACTTTTTTGCTAATATCAAAATGACAGCCTCAGGAACTTTTTTAAAAATATGGGACTGCAGCAAATAATGCACAAGCTTCCCACACTGTGCTGTCAGAAGGCCCCATGGCATCTTACAACACCCTTGCTATTTCTGCCCTGATCCTCTTTCAAGCAGGAGCTGACAATCCTGCTAAATCATGTGATAGGCTAGTGATGTGGGAAAATGTCAGCATATGATTACAGTAAATCTCCAAACTTTGTTTCAGTTTATGTGACCCGTTCAGGATTCAAATTTAGAAGCACAGTGCAGTGAAGATGGAGATGTGCAGATTACACATTCCCGTGTCAGCCTGACACATGGAACAGGAGTTCACTCAAGGGATGCACTTTCCTTCTGGGTTTTCCATTGCGAATGGAGGGAAAGGGAAGACAAACTTCAGTTTGTAGAATGGCTTCAAGAAAGTCCACTGGAAGAAGCTGAACTAAGAAATCCATTCTGCCTTGAATGCCTATTTGATCAGCAACTGCCATTTGCAGGGCAATTCCAAATTCTGATAGTGCTGAGGATTACCAGCACAATCTCTTCCCCAAAGAAATTTTCCCCCTTTGAAGTTCTCTGATTTCCTGATTTCATCTTAATTCCCATGGGTGGTGTATATAAGCAAATTAAACAAATAAAGTTCAAGTTCCCTACTGGATTTCACTGAATTTTCTTTATTAAAAGAGGATTTGCTTAGAAAACCTTTCAATTAAATCATTAGTGTGTCAGTTATAGATATCTATTTAGTTAATGGTGAGAGCTACCCATGTTGCTGGGAAGACTGTCAGATATTATATAATTTCAATTTCCATGTGTATTACTTTCAGTCAAACTTTCTAAAGCCTATTCCCCCTCCCAGGTATTTTAAGCCAAGTTGTGCAATCTGTGGAGCCCTAGAAATCTGAAAGTATGTGTGGTGTGTTGTTAGTGTAAATCTTGAAATCAGTAATTTCCATTGAGTATAATACACCGTAGAGAGAAATCAATTCAGATTATTGGGAAATAAAGAAAAAAAATAGAAGGGTACATATTTTTTCTTTTTCCTCTTGGGTGACCAGTGGCAAAGCCCAAGGGAATGGCATGCAGATGTGCCAGGAGAGATTTAGGTTGGATATTAGGAAAAGGTTCTTCACCCAGAGCGTGGTCAGGCACTGAAAAATGCTTCTTGGGGAAGTGGTTACAGCACCAAACCTGCCAGAGCTCAAGGAGCATTTGGACAATGCTCTCAGCCACCTGGTGGCATTCTTGGGGTTGTCCTGTGCAGGGCCAGGAGTTAGACTTGATGATCCTTGTGGGTGCCTTACAGGCCAGGCCATATGATTCTATATGATTCTATGGAGGCAGACATGGTCAAAAGTAAAGCTAGTAAAGCTAGCAATGACTAAAGACCAGAAGTAAGGCTTTGAGCAAACACAGAAGTAGCAAGATAAACAGCTTGGGAGCCTGGATAGGATGGAGAAGCAAGATGGAGTGCAGGACTTAAAGGACCATCTACCTCGTAGTGAATACACCAGTTACTCAGTAACACTTCAGAAGTGAGAAATGTGTTTCCTGGTGAGATACAGGTGAAAGAAGCCCTTCCTTATCTCACCTGTGCCAAGTTGTGTTTGTGTTTATGCTCCTATGGCCTTTGGAGAATAAGAGACATCTCACACACTGTGCTACCTTCCTTCCCAATCTATGCGTATTGTAAATATTTTTTTAATTTAGTTTCAGGTCTGTTCAGGAAGTGAATAGTGTGGGGTTTTTTCAAACCTAGAAGCTACATGCTATAAAAACATAAAATAAAATACAGCACCACAGGGAGCCCAGCTGCCACACAGAAAGTTGATCTCTAAAACCCTCTGGCCTGAAAGAAAAAAAATTAGTTTAGACATTTTTATAGGATTTCTCCAGCTAAAGCCTACCTCCAAATCCCACTTAAGTTAGTATGTTTACATGTGTCAAATATGCATTATGTAATAAACAAAAACATGTGTACAAATATGAAGAAACTAAAATCAGATGGCTGGTGGACTGTAGGGAACTGTGTTTATTCAATTCCCTGCTGATACCTTTTGAGAATGTCACATACAGCTGCAGATTTTGGCAACCTATAGCCATTTCACCATTCCCAAACAGTTCTTTGTATTTCACAAAATTACTTTTTATTATGCAAAAAATAAACTTTCCATATATTTTAGAACTGAATAGCTCTAAAAGACTGATATCATTTCAAAATATCACTGAATTTCACTGTAAGATGTTTTTATACTCTAAGATGATTTTTCTGCAGTACTGTAGAGAAACTTACCCTTACTGAACTTCTCACTCAGAGCATTATCAAATTAACTTACAGTATTATCAAAGTAATTGGTATCATAATTATACTGATTCCTTTTCATATAACTATTACTAGAAATGATCACAACCATACAAGACCTTTCTGTGAGACTGGATGTGTGGATACAGCATAAACCTCATCAGCTGCAGAGGATGAAGAACATACAAATGGTCAAGTGATGCATGAAAATAATAGACAGTTCCTTGCCTGCAAAGATAAACACAGAACCAGCAGCTGGAGCTGATTAACTGGGGGAAAAGGGCAGGGAGGACTAAAGAGATGAGAGGGAGAAAAGGGCTTTGGGAAGCAGTCTGATGCAGAAATGGCTCACCTCATCCTCCAGGTGAGGAAGCCTGTTCTACGTTGGCAGGGTACCAAAAGGTAAAGGAGTGACAATACTAGGCTTAAAACATGTCAGGCATCAATCACTATTATTAATGGAGGTCACTGGATAATGCCTTGTCCAACAGATGTAAAAATAGCAAAAATCACAAGTCTAAAAATCACCCAGTCAGTACAATATTATGGAAACAGAAAAACTAAGCTGCTATCAGACTGTCTCACTACAAAGACCATTGTGATAGGATCCTCTTCTGAAATAGGGAATTTCAGCATCTTAGCACATGTTTGAGAAGCTGGTACCAACAATGGGGAAGGTTAACAGCACTGAAGTAATTCTGTGGATCTTCCACGAGACCTCATATTCGGTAACAGGCAAAATGCTGCTGCAGAGTATGTGTGTTCTGCTGCTAAACACAGAGATCCAGGTAAGAATTGTTCTTTGCAGTGTGGTTTAACCTTTTCCAAGACTGTCTGGAAATATTGAGAGATACTTTTGCCTCTGTCCTACGAAATGGAGACCAGAGACTTCACTCACACTGTTGCTCTGCAGTCAGGAAAACTTAGTGCTTATTCCCAGTTCTGACCAGGTCTTTTCTTCTTGGAAATTTCACAGAAAGTAAGAATTCAAAATTATTTTTGATTGGAGTTCTATCTTCAAAAAGCACTTTCCTTCTCTTAGGGTGCCTGTTTACAATAGGTTGACACAAACACGAAGCAGCAGCAATGATTCATGTCAAGATTACTGCAACAGAGTAAAACTTTCCTTCTAGCATTTCTTTCCCCTGTCTAAAACCACTGATGTGCATCCAAAATTAGCCTGGTACCCAATGTACAAGATCTTGATGAGCAGACTGTGAGGCAAAACCGTCAGAGATTTGTCTAAAAAAGGAAATGTTCTAGAACTCCTTGATCACCTCATCAAAACCCTGGGTAAAGTATAGCTGGCGGAACCGCTTTAATGGGACTGTCAAAATATCTCTGACAAAAATCATCCTCAAAAGGATATTAAAAAAACTAAGCAGCCATTGGTAAAATTGACAATTCTGTCATAGATTAGAAACCAAAAGACAGAAAACAAAGCAAAAATAATGTATGAAACTTCAGTATCACAGAAAGTTAATGTTTGGGTACCTGAAGTTCCCTGATTGGGCAAATGATGCTGAGAGTTTTAGCAGCAGTATAAGAAAGAGATTAGTATAATCAAACAACAGATAACAGTTTATCACTTCAGATAAATGCCCTGCATTTAGATAAACATGTACAAATTTTTAAATTCATATTTACTTGGAGGGTAAGACAGACCACACTTGTTAGCCTCCGCCTACAGCAATAACTAAGCCATTTCATTTGCATGTAGAGATTTAATTTAGGTTTTATAAACAAAACTCTAGATTAGAAAGATAGTAAAACACATTCCTTTTTCTGCTAAATCTCCTCAGGGCCAGAAAGAGAGATGATTTCCACAAATCATCTGAAGAGAATCATATTTTCCTGAAACCAAATATTGCTGTGCACCATTTTACGATACTGAATGAAAATCCTGAGCTCTTGTTGCAAGTCCTTCCTACATAAGGAGAGGGACCTTATGGTTTTATAGTTCTTACAGGGTTTGATCCTGTACACAGCTGAATGCAGTGTGTTGTGAGGGTGCTCAGTACCAGGCAAGAGCAAGCTTCTAATCCTTTCATTGCTAATAATGACATTTTCTTCAGAACTATGCTACATCCGTAAATTTTTCCAGCAAGAAAATCTAGCAGCCACTCAGGGACAAACTATAGGACAATTGCAAGGGCCTCAACAGCTTTGAGGCAGTGAAAGTCCTTCACAAAACCAACTGTTCAGGAGCAAATCCCATCACCTCTCCACCTCCCCCTCATCACTGCCTTACACACTTAAGCAGCAATCAATCGGCTCCCAGCTGGCAGACACACTATTTTTTCTATTTAACAACCTCCAGGGTGGTCTCTTTCACTAATCCCCCGGGCCGTACAACAGAGCTGGAGCTGAAGTAGCTTCTGCAGTCAGCTGTTGGGAGGTACATAAAATGTAGCAGCGTTGCTTGTTGGCAAGGAGGCATTCCTATAGGTATTTTCCTCACAGCCCCTTCTCAGGCACACCTTTACACTTTTCTTGCATGCTGTGCATTTGTTGCTCAATATTTCTAAGATTAAAATGAGATTTAAAAGATGGATCAGGGAGATGATTATAATATTTAACTATAACACTTTACTCTTAGGCTCAGAATCATGCTTAACAATTGTTTAAAATCTTGCAGCTGGGGATTTTCACAGCATTTAGCATGCCCATTCCCTATGGTCCAACTGAAGTGTTGCCCAAGCTGTCCAAAGCAAGTTTAACATTTCAGCACTACAGTAAAAGGGGGGAAAAAGGCTTTTGAAACACAGGGATATGTTTCTTTTTGACATTTCAGTCATCATTGGTTCTTCTTTTAAGAACTTCAGATTGTTGTTGCTAAATACTGTATCTGCACAGTATTTCTAACAATCTGTTTTCCTTGGATGTATAGTTATGGGAATTTGTCCACATGTTATTTTTAGATACCAGGACAACTTATAACTTTAATGTTGGAGTGTGCTACCTATCCTCCACTGACATACAGACAAGAAGTCCTGAGCTTGAAAATTTGCTTTTTTAGTTCAAGCCTTAGGGAGGGAAAACAAGGAGAAAGGCAACATAATTCAGTTTAAACTCTGGAAGTTTCTGGTACAAATCAAAATGAAAAACAGAGATGAAAAATAAAAATTTTTAAATTAACCAATTTGAAATACCCCAATATACCATCAGAAATGAAAGTCCATGAATGCTCCAAGTAAAGCCTGCTTTGCAGTGCCAAGCAAGCTGTCTCAGAGTGTGGAAGCAGATTACCCATGTGGCAGTTCATGTCTTTACCCCCTCGGAGCTGACAAGACTGGAGTCAGCTCAGTGCCCACAGAGGGGTCCCCTTTGGCAGTAAGGTGAAATATACCTTCCTCTTCCCACCTAAGTGCTTTCTTTATTGGATCTGAGCAAAGGCACAAAACTGACCTTTAAATCCTGGATATATTCACCAGGCCAGCTTCTCAGTGAGCAACTTCAGTGCTACCTGACCTTAGCATCCAGTAAGTTCAGTGGTATCTCAGAAACACACTGTCCCCACGCAAATTCCCACCAACCCTCCACCCTTAGATCTGAAAATCATAGGCCACATTCTCAGATAGTCAAGCCACTACACTTGAAATGCTTTATAGTATTTTATACATGCTGTGGTCCTGGCCCATTTTTTCAGCTTTATGCCCGAATCACTTGTGTAAGCAGCGTCAGAATTTGGTTCTAGGAACAAATAATATCTTTTGAAAATAGATTTCTGGAAGATGAGGTAGAAGTGTTTGATGCTGGTAAACCTTACAAAAGGATTTAAGTTAGCTAAGCTGATTGGAAGGAAAACCAGCTAAAATCCTGATAGTAACATCAATGCATAAAACAGAGCACTCCTAAAATAAAATTAAAATAGGTCAGAAGTTTTCAAATTAATACTTTCATTCACTCTGCTGGAATAGGTTTTATGGAATCACTCATCAATTTAATGCCCTTAATTCATCCTGTTTAAGAACCAAATATTACATAACTTATTATCAAAGTTTTCCTGTAGCACTTATTTTTAACAACTAAAGAATTATTATCAAATATATACACCACACACATTAAAATGTGCAGAGACCACAAAACATTTAGATTAATACTAATGAGACAATCCACCTGCCTATTTCACTGCACAACAGCTGCACAGATTTAAAAGGGTTCAATTAAACTTTATTCAGTGCATAGATAATTGATCCAATGTGGAGAATGATGTCACTGGTAGGTTAAAAAATATGTTTTAGCCGTTAAAATAAAATTACTCCATTAGAAAAACTGGAAATATAAACCTAACACATAAATCATTCTGGAAACTTTGTTTTATAGAGCAAAAAAAAAAAGAAGGAAAATTAAACAAAATCACAGCAGATACAACATGCACATGCCCATTATTTCATTTCCTCTCAAAAAGGGGTAATAGAAATCTAAACGAGACATTGCTGTTGCTTTTCTTCCATATGGGAATTTCAATTACTCTTTGTTATTTCACTGTATTTGTTTTTTATCTTTTATGACAGCTTCCATTTTCTTAAAGGTTTCGCCTCCCTAACCTCCACAGTAATGAAACACCACCATTTTCATATTTTAATTACTAACTTTAAATGGCACCAAACTTGTGTAAGATGCTTTTTAATAAATAGAGGGGAATTAATCCTTAAAGATCTATCGTGCCCACCATATGACTGGGGCACTCTTAACAGGAGCTATGGGTGGACCAGAAGGACATATTCAGGCCTCTGCTCCAGGCTGCTGAAGACAAAAGCGCATCTTTTGCAAACTTTGTATCTCTGCATATTTATGGTAGTGGACTGCAAAATACATAATTTCTTGATAAAACTTAGCATTATTTCTGACACTGCTAGTAGGAGTCACTAGTCTATTCCAACCACTTCATGTCAAGATATTACAAATATTATTAGAAAGAAAGGAAAAAAGATAATAATTATCTATCTGCTGAGCCATTACTACAGTTCTCATCCTTATAACCGTTCAGTAGCTATCCAGAGTCGGCATTGAAATAATAATAATAACAACAATAATTGAAATTACTTCAATCTGAGACTGTCGAAATTATTTCAGAGAAAAACTGAGGAAAAGGTGATTTTACCTGCATATGCCAACAATAACAGGTTTCTCCATCGGAAAAGAAACTTTAAACAACAACTCACTCACTAGTATGTTGTATGCTCACCAATATGACAGAACTACCTTCTCCCTACTTAGTCCACGGCCCTGTATCCTTCTGACCATCTGAGAGCTGACCCAGAAATGCAGCTGTTGGATACACTTACAACACCTGAGACGCTTTTCAGTAAAGCCAGATATCCACAGTCCTCAGTCCTGAGAGAGACAGGATATTCTGTGGTGCCACTAGCGCACCTGAAAGTGATGGGAACTTTGGACCCAATTCCTTGAGTCACTTGCTAAATATGTTTCAGACAATAAAGATTGAAAACAAATTTTATCAAGCTGGACTAACCACTCAGTCATGATACACTTTGATAGTTATGCTATGATATGTTACAGTAGGTATGTATCTACTTTCCATTGTGCCTTAAAACTTTCTACTGGTCTGACTCTAAACAGGTAAAGCAGTACTTAAAAAAGTACTCCTACTGAAACAGGTTATTTCCTTTACCTGTGCACAACTGTGTACACGTTAGACCAATTTCTGGCAAGAGAAATAGAGTAAGCAGTAATGTCAAGTGCATGTCTACACCATGTGCAGAGGTGAACATACGTAGAAAATAAACCACACTCCATAGGGTTTAAGTAGACCTTACTGAGATTCCTTATCTATCCCTATCTTTATCTTATCTATAATTTTGAATTTTTGCTTCTCAAAATTTAGTGTAATTAAAGTTACTATAGATATATTTCAGACAGGCAGATATACACACTTATTAATATACATACACATAGTACAGTTCATTGTTCTTGACTGTGAGGGCATATGACTATCAACACAGTCAATTTTTATCTCATTACTCATCACTGCTTACTCTGAGTGCTAATAGTATATTTCCACAGAGTTTGTGTGTGCTGCAATGTAAATTCTGACACTGCTAGTGTCAGTCACTAATCTAACTCATTCAGTTCATGTCAAGATGATACATCACAATGCTCAACAACTGTCATTCCTGCTTTAAATAGATTTACATTTTTCTGAACTTTACAATTAAACACACCTCATATGTATCTTGGGTTCCACATCAAATTCCACTTTTGCAATATGACTATGAAAGTCAACCAAAATAATTTTCAAAGCAATTACTAGATGGGGTGGAGTTTTTTCTTGGTTTGGTTTTGTTTTTACAAAACACTTTTGAAAACTAAAAGCAAACTGAAAAATATCCAGACATGTTTAAACTTCTTTGTAGGTCCCTGTTTTTCTCTCCAAGCATAAAAAATGCATTTTTTGTCACTGAATTGTCACTTCTATGTGCTTCCTAGTACTGGTATTTAGTGCTTCCAAACTGATGCTTAAAAAATATGTTTAAAAATTATTCCAAATATCATAGGTTAACTAAAGTGTTTAAATTAATTAACATCTCTTGGTTTTTGAGTAAAATTTTAAAAGGAAAACCTAAGCTTAGTACCATTTATCTTCTCCCTTTGCTGGAGTTATTCCTCTGTGTCTCCATTTCTGTGTTTTAGTCCATGTTATTTCCTACAGAAAGCCCAAACTGTTTTTATACGTCTTTATGCTTCCCAAATACTGCTGTATTTTTGTTATAGAGCTCCTGATGATACCCTGTATTCTTCCTTCACACTAAGTTCAGCATTCTCTTTGAGGAATGATATCATTCCTTCTGTACTTTAACATATACTTGCTTCTTTCTATTGCCTCAATCTGGCCAGTGGTGGTACATAGTGGTATGTAGTGCTGTTTGGGTAATGTCATTGTTTTAGCTTCATGGGCTAAGCCCTCCTCTGATGGCCAGGACCAGGTAACAGGTTCATGTAAGAGATCCCAAACACAGCACTTGTGGTCTCTGCCTGTTTGCATTGGCCCAGGTGTAAACTGGCTTGTGTTTGGATCAACAAGGAACAAAAAAGGGCACAGGGTCTGTTGGGCTCTCCTTTGTCCTTGACAGGTGCTAAGGACCATTGCAAAGGGAAAATCTACAGAGGAGGCTAGCAAGAACAGATTAGGTACTGAATCTGTAAAACTGATATAACATCATCGTCACATGCTTATACATTTCTGGTGAATCTGAGTTCCCAGTCAAACTATCTGCATTAACATATTCCCCAAGAAAGTGTTTTTTATCCTTTTTAATTCTAAAAGGCAAGTTTCTGTAATTCAAAAAGCCTGGAAAAATATGTATTTTAGCAATTTTTTGAACATGATAAAATAGTTTTCTTTCCTTTTTTTTTCTTTTCTTTTTAATTTTTCTCACATTCAACTGAGGTTTGGTCCTCAGTAAGACTAGAACTTGAATGTTTTAAGGAAATGAGATTTTGAAACAGAGAAGCTATAAATAATGGACAATTTGGTGTGGCAGCTGTACAGCATAGATACTAGCTCTCACTTTTAAGAGCAAAAGAATTTGCGCTGATCTGGAAACAAACAGACTTAAGCACAAGAAAATCTGTGGAGCACATGAAATGGTTGCAGTTGAATCTCTTCCAATTATTTCATTGATTATGTGTATTTTTTTCTCCAATGTATGAACTTACGCGTGTATGAGGACTTCAAAGAAATACATTCATTGCCTAGCAGGATTTTCAAAATAATCTAACCTTTTAAAATCCCACTGGGAGCCTATCTACATTTTTAAATGCCTAAACATTCTTTAAAACCTGGTCATCTGCAACCATAATTTTGTTCTCATAGAATAATATGCAATATTGTGTTTGAATCTTCCTCCAGATTTTTGTGGCTTTCTGACAGTACATGCCTAATAAAATGAACAAAACAGAAAAGGGAAGACCAGTTTTGTTCTCATATTTATTTGTAGCAGAATGCATTAAAAATGCAAGTTATCATGTGAAGTAAGCAGAAAACAAAAAAATGGTGACATGCTGATCTTTTTTCTTATTTTGTGTAACTGAAAGACATAATGATAAGACAGAGCAGCAGTGATTTAGTCCATTGATCTAAGAAGTAAATGCTTATTTCCAATAGGCTAAGCAGTACGACAGATGAACTTTTAGGAAGAGCAGTAATTCTATTCTAGTTAGCATAAGAAAGCCGAAAAAGGTTTGTTTATATTAATGAAATTACTTAAATCCACTGAATCACTAAAACCAGCCTGATTTTACATGGTGCAACTGAGAACAGGTTTTGACCCATAAAGCTGGTTTAACTTCATGGATGAGCATACAAACACACAAATAATAATAGAAAAGAAAGAAGTTGTATTTCCCATGGCAAACATAACTTTTCTGGATTACAGAGATGTAGATTATGTGAATGATTAAAATGTCGCAGTAATAGAAAATACTACCTATGCACATGGAGGGCAGATTTTGATTCCTGTGGGAACTATAACTTTGAAATTTCTGAGGCATGTATTTAAATTTTCAGACATTATGTTGACTTTCCCATTGAATATAATTTAGTTTGTGGAATCACATGTACCATTCCCATACTATTGAGTTCATCGCTCAGTAAAGTATGCTTTTGAAGTGACAGTGTTTAATATGATAGCTCTGACATAGCTCTGATTAATTGAGCTGCTTTCTAGGAGTTATACACACACGACTTGATACCTAAAAATCTGATCTGTGTTGAGTTAGGACTTGATCATCACTACTCATTCCTTCCATGAGCAAACAAACCTAATGACAGTGTTATGGATTCAGGCAATGTTTCGGATGCAAACATGGTAAGCGTCACAGCTAAGACATACATATATCCTTTATTTAAGATGACAAAAAACTTAAACATATCTTTCAGTACTGTCTCATGCAAACACAGTACATCACTAGCCTGGACACCAAGTTATTTAAAGCTATTATTTAGTACCGTAATAAGTAGCAATTTAAATACAACGTAAAATCATTACATTGTCTTGTTTACTGCTGATGTTAATGTCAAGCTGACGTGTAATGCTCCAAAAAAAGGCAGCCTATGATTTGTTATCATTAAACTGTCAGTTCTGTCATGTGTTAGGCATAGATTCATACAAGACTTCTTTCAGCATATCCCATTATTTTCTATCAGTCAAAAACCGAAGTGTTTTAATTGTGTCTTTGCTGTTTTTCTATTAACTGTTTTGTGCGTTTTATTCTCTGGCCTTTTAATTGCAGTTTAATAGTGGTCATTAACACATTAAGGGGTGTTAGAAGAACATTTGAAGTCCTCTTGACTTCTACCAAAGTTGACACTTCAATGCTAGAGTAATTTCAGCTATTCATTTATTTAATAGTGACCTATGCAAATGTGGAACCATGTCATTTTACAAATTGACTGTAATAATTAACTAGAAAGGCAGAGTAAAATGAAACAGGTTATAATTAGAATAAAACTGCTTCACTATTACGTCAGCTAGAATAAAATAATCTCAAATGATTAAATTGGTTTCAATTATTAAGAATCAGTTTAATGTACCCACTGTTCTGATTTTTTACATTTCTCTTTTTTGTGTGCATTAGATGTCACCTCATACAATTTATGCATTTTATTCATCTTGGTAAAACAGGCATTACAAAAGTTTAATTAAGTAGTAAAAGACTTCATATTATTCCCTTGAATTCTAAATTAGTTGCAGAAAGAAATGATAGTGCATAGTACACACCATTCACACACATTTTGATTAGATGCATCTATTGTTAGCTAATATTTCTCTACTCCAGTGTATAGATAGAGGTACTGATATAGAGGAATATGTAGGTATACACACAGAAATAATGGTGCTGGCTCCCACAATGTGTTTTTAACTCACATGAACAATATATTTTCAACTATATTATTTAGATATTTATCTTCAGGGCACTCATGTCACTGCTCGTGATAAATATGGAGTTTTAAAATTACATTTTCCTTAAAAATTTCACCTTGCTTATTCAGTTCCTTTTGCAGATTGTGCATATGCAGACAAATACATAGATGCTTGTAGGAGCACACAAGCCTACATGAGATAGAAATATTTGATAATAGGCAGTGAATAAAAAGTTATATGTTGAAGATGACAAGAAAACTTTATTTTGATTCCACTTTTCAACATTGTAGTATATTGGCAAATATATTTTCTTTGGCTCTACTTGCCAGTTGTAAATTGAGCTTTGAACATGCTGCAATATGATGCTATACAAATGGGCAGTGGGGTGGACAGCTTCTGCTTTAAAGCTGGTGTATTTAAGATGTATTGAGTTTCTTTCTGCTTATACAGTTTAAAATTATTTTTAATTAAAACTAGACATTTTTTATTTGAACAAATCTAACTATATTGCTTGCTGGACTGGTCAAGTATCTTCCGCAGTGAGTCTACAATATCTGATGCTTAGATTTGTAACTCTATTTGTAACTATATATCAGACTGTGGGATCATTGACTAAAGTTACTATTTTACAGTATATTTCTCATTGCTCCTCTGCTGTATTGAATTCTAGCAGAGGTAGTTATATCAGTAACTGAGTGTTTGTGTGCTGTATTCATTACAGTTTTGACAAGACTTTTACAGTCTTCCTTAAGCAGTGGTAAACAGTGTTATGTGAAATATGTGAATGATCTCAAGAGCATTATCTATGCAAGTGTCTCTGTCAGTAGATGGATTTAAAAGAAAACATTCTCATGTGTAAAAAAGATGGGGATCATGAAATGATACCATCAGCAGAAGAGTATTTGGAAGAAAGAAACCTTACTGTTAAGCTTGATGGTGGTTTCAGCATAACAAGCTTAAAGGAACAAACACTGTTAGAAACCTACACCTCCCACAGATTTTGTCATGAAATTGAATGTGCTCCATGGCATCTCAAGATCACTTGAAGTTCTGAAGCTCCAGACAGTTAACCTCTTCTCCAGCTTCCCAGGGAGTGGTTCTGGGAACCCACGAACTTTTGACCACAGGTCACCAAAGAATCTGTTGAAAACCTCAGAGCCTTTAGCTTCCACACCTTTCGTGAAGCAAGATGCTGACAAAAGACTCAGTTTTCCAGTTTGCGAAGGAGCTCCCTGACCCACCTGCCCCTTTCCTAGGGGTCCTATGAATTTTCTAAGAGCTCTTCAACACCTTCCAAATGAAACTGGACTTCTTTTTGTTGTATTGAAATTAATTTTGTGTAGTTAAAATAATTTATTTATTATTAATTAGGTTTTCCAAATGTAATTAAATTTCTTTGTGTAAAACAAAGGCAATCAGTAGATCACAATTAACTGTATTTGTTCCACAAAATATAATTAATCTGCCACATTATGGTAGCTCAGTACAAATAACCCATTACTCTATGTCTTATACCCGTTAAATATGGATAATTTACACAAATAGTTACTTTATCCTAAAGCAATTTCTTTGCAGACATTTGTGATACATTTACTAGAAATTTGCTTTCTGAGCACTTCCTACCATATTTCAGCAAACACCAAAGAGCCCAAAGATGGCACGTGTAAGAATGTGAAAAATGCGTCTCGACTTCTCAAAGAAATACAGGAAAAGAAATACTGTCATTTGCAAACTACACAATAATGTACATAGACCTTTACAAGAAAATAAAAGAAAACACAAGAAAATACAAGAAAATCTAAAGAAAACTTGGCACTCTTTGTATAAAAGAATGAGGAAGACTTGGCTGTCGTGTGACTGATGTGCAGCAGGGATGTCCAGTGGCTATAGCAGGAAGCTGAGAGGCAGAGTGACTGAGTGACATTGCTGTTGAGCTTTTGGCAAAAAATAAGATTTCTTTTATTCTCCAATCTATAAAATACATGCAACCCATACCTCACCCCTCAAAAAAAGCATGAAACAGTGTCAGTCCGTCAGGGAGGATTCATCTCACTCAACTTTCTTCAACTAAAAATTTGGCATATGATCTAAACTTGTCTAAGATCTGGAGGTCCTTTCCTGCTGCTCAGTGTCAGTGGAGAATGAAAGCAGCTACTCTGAGCCATAATAGCTAGCTTAGCTTTTAGGCAGCTATGGGACTATGTAAGTCAAAGTTGGGATTTAGTTTAGATAACCTAGCTATCTCTAAATGATTTAGTTCAATTCAATTCTACTATTTCCAATGTTCAGCCACAGCATGCAGTAAAAAGAGCCTACCTATCTTGCTTGCTACCCTGAAACTTACCCCTGATTTATCACTGCCATGGCAGTAGAAAGAGGAATATAAAATTAATTACACATGTTGGCCCAGAAAATACTTCTCACAACATCTGTAAGATCTTAGCTGAATAAAACCTGCATATTTCAAATGGGAAAAAAAAATCAAAATAAACCTCTGAGACCAGTTCCTTACTTTTCTTTCTCTAATTACTTTAAGAGAGAGAAAGTGAGAGAGAAATTTAGGCTATGAAATCGTCCATCCAGGAGAAGAGAAACAATAAAACAAGGATTCCATAAAACAATACTACTGCTGCAGCTCACCTTTCAAAGTGCTGGTAATCTTCAGTTCACTCCACTTCAGCCCTCAGCTTTCAACCCCAACAGAAGTCTGTCATCAGTTATGTCATCCCCTTATCACTCAAAGCTTTCTTATTCTTCCTTCTAGAGAAGTGCCCACTTCATGAAGTAACTCTGCTGTTAAACAGAATTATTTATTTTCTTTAACAGCGTCAGCAGGAAGAATAGTGGAAGAAATGCTCACCAAAACAGGGAATGGGAAAGAGAACAACCTTGAAACATCCTTTATCCTATGTGACTCAAACAACTCTTCCCATATTAGTTGCAGCACTTGACTGGCAGAAGTTGATGGATCCTTCTTTGCTTTGTCAATTTTTTTCAGAATATCTAGGGAGAACTTCCAACTTTATCTGTCTAGCAACCATTGTTTTGAATTCTTTGAGCAAGCTACCTTTAGTAATCCATCATGCTTACATGTCTTTTCATAATTTTTCCTACTCTTTCATGGCCAAAAATAAAGCTAAAAATCCCCCAATCTATTTTCCTTTTTCAAAAATCCCCTTATACCATTCTTTAACAGTTACGATGTCTTCCTTATCAGATGTTTAGGAGTAGAGTCACCTAGTTCAACAGTACTACTTACTAGACTAAGTGGTAGACTGTCAAAGTGGTGGAGAGATCCCAGCTGGGCTATAAACTGAGGTCTCCACAGGCAGAAGGAAAGAACACGGAGTGTGAGACAGAAACACTTTCCCTTTCCTCCGTTTTGCTTGATCTTGTGGTCACTGATAGCTGTGTACCTGCAAAGAGAAATTTGCTATTGAATGAAAAGTTTCTTATAAACCTGACTTGGATTGAAGTAGGTGAGCTGTACAAGCAGGGGTGGTATGCCTAAATTTATAACATAGGCATGGCACAAAAGGAGTCCATAATATTTATGTGGAAGAATTGGGTTTTTCCTGGCAAACATTACTCTCAGTGTCATTTTTTTTTTGCCAATAAGAACTTGTCTGTTACATAAAACAATTTATGTCTTCAGAAACAGCAGTAGCATCAATGATGGGTGGCATCATAGATTGTTGCTCTAACAAAAATTTGGTTGATGAAGTGAAAAAGTTGTTTGTAGCTACAGTAGAGATTGATTGTGGCTACTGGTTTCTTCCTTTTGTAATTCCCATTTCTCAACTTCATATGAGATTGTCACTAAGCTTTGTCACTGACAGCTTGCCTGTTTCAGTGAGAGTTACGCAAAGAAAACATGAAAAATTGAAATGAGAAGGTTCTGTTCATAGATTGTTGTAAGGCAGGAAAATAATATATGTGTTGAATGTGACTGGGCAGAACTTTAGAAACAAGAATCCCATTACTTTCCTTATTGCTAAGGGCATAGTTGACTTTCTGTCAATAGCACCTGAAACAGTTAAATAGAAAGGAAATATGTATCAAAATTGCTAACCTTTGACTACTGGCTCAATTTATTGGTGCACATTTGGATATGAATGTATTTTTCTGGCAATGAGTACACATATAATCATCAGAACTGATTACCAGAGTGGTGATAGATATATCCAAAATTTAAACTTCCTTCTAAATTTTACAGCTATTTTTGTCAGAGTTAAAATGCCAGCTATGGATGTCAACATCCACAGAGTCAGTCTGCTATCCAATATAACTCCAGATGTACCCATCTCTCTTTATGATTTACTTCTGTATTGCTATCTTCAAGTCCCCTTGATTCTTTTTCTTGATTTGCACATAGCATTAGTCTGCCATTTAACTTTAATTTTTTAAGCTAACTAGAAAGAAGGGGCTGAACAAATATCAGAAACATTTTCTTTGAGTATCCATTTGAATTAAACAGCCAGGTAACATTTGACCATGTTTGTGACCCTTTCATGTTTGCTTTTCATGAATTTTCAAGTGTTTGATCTCTGTTAGGGAATGGATTAGCAAAAAGCAAATTTGTAATTCAAATGCTGGAAACTCCACCAGCACCAACTTCAAATTGTATATTCAGATATTAGATTTGAAATTTGAAATTCACATTGATTTGATTAATGAAGTGAGTTGCAGCCAGCTCATGTGTCTCTGTATGCCTGCTATTTCACCTCGGGAGGAAAGTGATAAAGTCTTTTCAACAATCTTTATACCTAAATCTAATCCTATTTTTTCAATTCTGCTTGTGTCCTGATATAATTTAGTGAAGCCTCCAGGTTGTTCTAACTTCTATCGATTGTGAAAATCACCACCAACACCGCTACCATGCAGAGGTGGTGAACGGATCAAACTGGCCAGGCTGGCATCTGGGAAAAGCAAATGAAGTCAGTGAAGAAGATGTCTGAATTAATTATTTGTAGTTTTGGTATGGAGGGTACTAGCAATACATTGATTCTAATTGAAATATATTGATTCTAATAATCCTTACCTAATTTTAAAATACACAGTTTCACAAATAGTTTGGGAACATTCAAAAATGACATTTAAGGTATTCATTGCAAATTATTCACTGAGTTCTGATAACATAGATAGAAATTGACTGTTCTTTTCATCTTTGTTGCCTTGCAAGGACAAGTGCCAACTGTGTGTTGTCACTTGACAGAACATGAACGATGTGCCAAAACCACGTTCCCGGTGCAATACAAACACTGCAGTAATACTTGCTGTGCTCTGTATACATGACTATTTAAGCAGTAAAGCATATGATACAGATGAACCTCAAAACACTTCTGAAGCTGAGAAATCTCTAAGGAAATTTCTTTTTTTAAGATCATTTTTTGATGCATCTTCTCTTGCCACCCATTCTGCCCCTGGGCCCATCAGTTAGCTAATATCCATAGGGAAAATGGTCTTCCTTACTATGCACAATAACTTCACATAAAAACTTCAAAGCTGTTTAAAATACACTAAGAGAAGTTCTAATTTATTCTTTTTTTTCTTTCAACACTGGAAAAACTCCTTGATCTCCACATTCTTCTGTCAAATTCATGGCCTGTACCATATCCAGAAGCATGTTATCTATGGACGGTGGAGGATGTCTGAAGGAACTGACTTTCCTAAAAAGGGCTGTTTTCTGTCCTATTTTCTCACTATTTTTCATACAAATTAATTTTCCTCTGCCAGAATTTGTCCCCCTTTTTCTGTTAGAAAGAAACGAAGAAAAAAAGAAACAGTGATGTCTTTCATTGATGTAGTGTTGAGATCAGCACGTCAAGGATGTTGTGGAAGGAGAAAATACAGGCAAGGAAATGGTAAGTGAAAATGTGAGGACCATATGTGGGTATTTCAGAACCACCAGGAGTAGAGAACATAACCTGAACTACAAACACATTTCTGCTCCATCAGTGAGTAGGCAACACATGCTTTGGCATATGACATTCTTTCCAACTGAGTTGCTGTCCAGTGATATAGGCAAAGGATAGGTTAAAACTCTGTTTGTTTGCTTTTTTTTAAAGCTATTTTAAGCTGTGGACGTGAATGTGTTAATATGGAAGAATTTTTTTTTTTTTTTAGCAGAGTTCCATGAACTACTTGTGCTTGTTTATTACTGTGAAACCATTCTTCAGACTCAGGCAGCTACAAGATTTTTGGCTCAAACAGGTTGAGTTGATCCAAGATTTTCCTGTTAAAAGCCTAGATAAGCTAGAATCAGCAAATATCATTCATCACCTTAACACATGGACACAAAGAGAGAAGTTTTAACAAGCACAGGCTGAAGTGGGAAAAGCTAAATGTAATAGATTATCCAGCTGAAAAAACAGACTGGAAATTTACTT
>NC_087553.1:50040308-50080308 GCF_036250125.1 Pseudopipra pipra | reverse complement strand
ATGAATAAGTATCAGAATCAAAATTTTTCTTTTCCTGATCAGCGTTCAGTAGTTACTTTCCTATATATCTCTGCTATAAGCTTTTATTCGTCACCTACCAAAAAACTTCGCACTCTCACTGATTGTGCTCTGTAGGATTCTAATTTCTTCTTCTTCAGCAGGGTTTTTTTCCTGGACCGTATAATGTCCTATCCTCTCTTGTCCTTACCACCACTTTATTATGGCATAAATGCTCTATGGGCTTAAGATGAACCCTTATGTGTTGCAGGTAACAGAGCATAGCTGGTACCTGATTTTCAATTGAAGTTGAGACAACAGCAACTGATGCCATGTGTACAGATACAGACTTGCTGCTCATGCTACAGAAGCACTCAGTTTGGGTTAAGCATGGGAGACAACAGATGTGTGATGTAGGCAGAAGCAGAAAATAGATTTCTTCTTTGTTAAACTGAGATGCTCCATTTAATGTATATACATAGGAGAAGATAAAGGAGAGTCTGTAATTTTCATCCATTTTTAATAGTAAATTGCTCAGTGAAAAAGCAGATTAGAGTGGGATTCTCCAACTAAGAAAAGATAAAAAAAATAGTTATTCCATAATTGATGAAGTTTTTGTCCCCATAATGGATAATTATGAAATAACCCTCTTTTATAAGTGTTTAAAGATACGAGAATGCTCTCAACTAAGTAGCTCTCAACTCTTGCATCTTGTATAAAAGCCCACAATTTTTCATAAGAAGGAAAAAAAACCCACGCTGTATTTGATCTGCTTTTATTCAAATTTTTACACTTTATCAAAGATTTTCAAATGCAGAGGAGATCTCCACATGGGTGCAGTCATCCACCCATTTGGATCTCAGTGGAGGACTTATGGGCCTGAGGCTGCCATCAATTCAGCAGCGCTGAAAGTCAGGCTGTCCTATTCAGAGGTATTACGTATGGGCTTGTGTGCCTAAAGTTAGAAAGCTATTGTGGAAATACCAGTTACATGACTATGAAAGCACATGTCCAGTGAACATGCTCTTAATGTTTACATTTGTTCATATTGTGTGGGATTATGAACAGTGCAGTGAAGTCTGGAAATTTAAAAACAGAAATATTTTTTTTGTTTTACCTTTTGAAAATATATTTAAGCAATCCTGAGTATCAAACACTGAAATTTCTTAGTGCAGAGTTCTAACAAAGGATGGAAGTGGGGAATGGATACAGTTTATTTGTAAATTAAATAAATACGTTTCTTCCATGCCCTTGAGAGCTAGCTGATTTATCAGTTAATAAAATAATCATACATTACAGACTCGTGCTTCCAATTTATTTTAAAAAGAAATAACATTGCAGTTTTGACATATATGAATACAAATGTAACACTAGAGGAAACTTTGTGAGTAGCCCTGTATATATATCACCAGCCCTGCATGAATAACCTTACTTGCTTTTTCTCTATTATTTATAGGATGGATTCTGCATAAACACTCATTTTTTCAACAATTCCTAACTTACGTGTACGACCCTATAAACCTCAATGCAACTACTGACTAGAAAGAAAACTATTCGTCTGAATAAAAATGTAGAATTTTTTTTAACACAGGTGAAAAGAAATTTAGTTTTAAATCTACAACTAGATGTCACTAGTATTTACACCTAATACCATAAACTTAAAAGGAAATGTATTTGTTTACAAAACTATGGCTGAATCCTTGCTTAAAGATGTTGATCCAGATTTTAGCACTGCAGAAGCTGAACAAATACAGTCTGTGCTAGATAGAGGAATGCTCACGTCTCTTAGCAGATTTTTTTTTTTTTTAAATTTTCTTTGGATTCCTCTTAAGTTTGTGGCCAGCAAAGCAGCAAAAGAACATATAGAAATGTTGTAAATAGAGGTAAGTGGATAGCAGAGCTGGCAGGCCACGTGGCAATCCAGCCTAGCAGTGACTGTGAGAACACAATGAACATGGATCTGAAATCCTTTTATGAAGGGCTCATTCCTGCAACTCTTATATGAATAACTGACTTCAGTGTGTCTGCTTGCATTAGTAAGGAGTAGTCCCCCTGAGCAGACTGTGCCATTTCAGACCCTCGGTTTTTGTGTTTGGTGGGAAGCTGGGCTTTTTGATATTCCCATCCCCACCCCTCCTGCCTCCTGTTCTAATCTTCTTCTATTTTTTGGACATATACCTCTCTTTCTCTGCTCTTTAAATTCCCTTTGCTGCCTTCTGTATAACAGCCTCAGTTCTACTTTATTGTTTTTGTTGCTTGCTTTGTCCTCCCTCGATCACTACTCCAGACACTCCTCTCCCCTTTACTAGTCTGTTCTGTTCCTTGGGGACCCTTAGCAGTCCTCTACAGCTGACCAGATTCTTGTTTCCAATGGTATTTTAAAAATTCATGTGCCATATTCTCTTCTCTTGAGAGAAAACCAAAAATAAAGAAAAAAACACAGAAAGCAAACAAACAAAAAGAATATCCTTCTCCAGAAACTCCTCTGGTGTAAACTCAGAAACTTTCAGACAAATTCTCTTTTCAAAGGAACAGAGGAGATTGAGACCTACAAGGATGCCAGGGTATGCCATCCACGGAATTTTACAGTCACAGACAATCACCAGAGGCTCTTGGGCTCTACTGATCAATTCCTTTTGTGACGCAGGAAAACCTTCTCTCCTACACCAGCAGTGCAGCCTCTTTGACAGTCAGTGCAGGTGCTCAAACCAGGCTGCACTCCATGGGAATCTTGCTACTGACTCCCACAGCGTTGTGGTTTAAGCCCATCTGACAGTTTAGCTACGTGCAGCCACTCCTCCACGGTGGGATGAGTATTGTAAGGGTAAAAGTGAGAAAACTCACAGGCTGAGATAAAGACAGGTCAACAGATAATACAAAAGCCAAGCAAAACAAGGAATTCATTGAGCACTTCCCATGGGCAGGCAGGTGTTCAGCTATCTCCAGTAAATCAGGGTTCCATCACAGCTAAAGGTGACTGGGGAGGCCAAACACCATCATTCTGAAAGTCCCGCTGCACTTCCTTCTTCTTCCCCCAGCTTTACAGGCTGAGTATGATGCCATACAGTCTGGGATATCCCTTGGTCCGTGTGGTCAGCAGTCCTGACTCTGTCCCCTCACAGTTCCTTGTGCACCCCCAACCTCCTTGCTGATTGGGTGGAGTGAGAGGCAGAAAAGGTCTCGATGCTGTGTAAGAGCTGCTCAGCAATAGCTAAAACATTCCTGTGTTGTCAACCCTGTTTTCAGCACCAATCCAAAACACAGTCCCGTGCTAGCTACTGTGAAGAAAATTAAGTCTGCCCCAGCCCAAACAGACATAAGCAGATATTTGGAGCATCAGACCTTTGTGGGAGGCAGAAGCTTGTGCTTTCTCATGTGTATCTGTGGAATAAGTTATCAGGAAATCATGATATTAACGCTGTTACTTATCAGATTACATTCTGACAGTACTTTCTGCTAAAGCATGCAATTTTTCAACATAAATTAGTCCATTATCCTTTAGATGGAAACAAACCTGAGGCAGGTGTCCCTTCTGAAAGTTGAAGACTTCTTTGCCCATCCTACTCTGTATTTCTTTGAAGTACCAAGACAGAATTTCTGTTGAAAGCCTCCAACTGAGACTACTTAAACTGTCAGTTGGAGCGGTGTAAATCTGGAGATAACTCCACTACAGTGTTCGCAGAGGACAGATCCTTCCCTCATCAATTCATGTGCTGAACAGCAGCTGGGGACCACCAATATAAGAGAGCATAGACTCATGCCAGGTACACACTGATGTCAGGGAGAAATGCCTGAGGCAGAATGGCAATAAATAAACAAAAAAGGCAAAGAGACTAAAGAATTAGACTGGAGAGGGAAAAATGGAAGGAGTCAGAAACTGGGAGTGATGATGGGTTTGTTGTTTTGGTGCACCCTGAAGAAATGGGGTGCAGAGGGAACAGGATGGAACACTCACATATCACCACATAAAATATTTCAACCAAGTGTCTGTTGTGTTGAAATCCGGGATTTAATGAAATTATTTACTTTTTTATTTTGTCCAATTTTCATCTCATGCATGACAGTTAGCAGTGTAAGAATATGTTGTCATATTTGAGTTTTTTATTTTTTAATATATAGCCATTTTATAATCACACTAAGACACTTCGGACTAAGCAGTTGAACTGATTACTCCACACCTTGGATGTGCTAGAGGCATGAGGTGAAAAGCACACGAGGTGTGCATTAATCAGTCTGTTCTGTTTCATCGCTTAATTAAATTCCAAACCAAATAGTTTTGGTGAGAAGGTTAGGAGGGACCACTTTTTCAAGCGAGTTTTGCATGAGCTGTCCACAGTGTCTGGAAAAAAAATATAAGATATATTTAGAACAATATTTTAATTTGCAATACTTAACTAGATTAGACAGAAAAAATGTAATGTTTAAAAAAGGAAAATGTGATTAAGAAGCTTAAGTGCACAGTATATTACATGAAAATTCTGATCATAAAGAAAGGTAATATCTACTCAAAATTATAATTTCTGTACTTTTGAAATCAACTCAGCAAGAATTATCTACCCATATCAAATTGTAGCACTTGTCAAAATCAACTGTAAAGCATCTCAAGTGCTCTTCTGAATCAACAAAACAGATGTATAGCGATGTGAGGTTGCACTGAAATGGAAATAAAAGTGAACTAGATGCCAGTCATTGCCCTTAATCTCTTGAACCCAGCACTTAACACAGAGGATACCACAGGTCTTTGGGACACTGTTTAGAAGGGGAAGAAATCAAGACTTGAATCTTAATAACATATGCAAAATAAAATTATTTTCTTTCTGCTGTAGTAGAATCTGCTGTGCTGAAAGAGCACCTTGCCTTGTTCATAAACAAGAGGCAATATTTGAAACAGCTTCCTATTTCAGCTTTAGACAGGCAGAAAAACTGAAATATGTGAAACATAAAAGGAGTTTAAATTTTTAAAATAGTAATTAAATATGCTGAGAGGTTCAAAAGTCACTGTCCCACTCCCTTCATTAAAATGTGAAATGATGTTTATAAGATAACATCTTCAGCAGATTGAATACAATGAGTATAGCTTTAGTTAAGATTACAATATTGTTAGTATTTATTAGGGATTTAATAGATAAAAAATGTCTGCAAGCATTTGTCCTTAAAAAACAACAACTCTAACCCCATTGCCTACAACGTGTTTGGAAGTGATTTCCTCTGCAAATTTGGTATAGCCTGCATTCCCTGGAAACACGAGGAAAATGACTGGGGTTTACCTTGGCTTTTTTATGACGGTGCCTTCCAGGAGTGTGATGCACAAAGGGAGAGTGAGTGGAGCACAAAGAGAACAATCATTTTCTTTCACCTGTCCTGTGAACTGGTTAAGCCTATGAATTGCAGTTGAAGAGATTTTTGTACTCTGCTGAGGTACTGCAGAATCCTACTGTTTATCAGCACCGTACTTGCTTCCCCATTTTCAATTACATTTAGACTTGTGGAGTTTTTAGTAAATTATACAATACTGAAAATTACTGACTTCACTACTATATATAATGATGGCATCATAGCATAAATTATACATAAAGTGGCCTGTTTTCATCAGCAGCATTACAGAGCTCGCATGCACAGATGAATGTTGAGCCCTTCTTACCCTGTGCTGAGAGAAGGTCCAATTGAACAGAAACCTCTCTCCAGGATGGACCAGGGAGCACAAGCCTTACTCTGGGTGCCTGGAGGATTATGCTCCTGGACTCACAGTGACATGCTCCTGTGGCTCAACCCAGGAAAAAAAAATCCTCACAAAAAATCCTTGGTCTGTTTTTGCTGCTAATGCTCAGAGGTGAACATCAACAGTTTTCCAGATGAAGATAACAAACAGCTACAAATACTTTAGTCTAATTTAAACGTATCTTGGCAAAGTTAATTCAGCACTTCCTGGATTTCATCCATCATTTTCCCCCTTGTCTATAGCATGCAGAAATAGCAGATTGTCAGTTCTAGCTCTTGAGACACAAAAAACAATGTTTGAGACCTTTTGACTTTAGCAAATGTGACAATTTGCAAAGCTTGTGAACAACACCTCCTTCAACTTATGTGCTGCAGACAGGATTGAGTCATGCAAGAGAGGAGAGACAACTTGGGATCTACTTTTAATTCCATTATGACCACTGTCACCAATTTTTTTGATAGAAGCTTGTTAACCAAGAGGGCAAGTTCTAAGGAAGAACAAAAGAACTGAGCATGAGGTCTCAAGTTCTGGTTTCCAATTCTGTCAATGACTCACTTTCCAAGTGCTTTTTTTACCATTGTAAAGATTAAATACATTGAAGATTACTCCAAATTTTCCAAATGTTAAAGTGATTTAGCTAGGTTCCAGAGGTCAACAGGCCTCTGCATAAAACCAACAACAGAGAAAAGAGGAAAATTAAGGCTTTGGACAATACAAATAAATAGAAGTGGACCCAATCGTGGCATCACACACAGGCATGGGATATCAAAATGTTTCTCACATCCTTCCCCTTCTGCTCCATCTTCCATCCTTTCACCAGTATTAGTAGTAGCTAGGACAGAAAGCCTGACTTACTTCTATTTTTCTCTTTAAAGTGTAAGCTTTGGGGTTTTGTTTTTTGGGTTTTGGTTTTGGTGGGGTTTTTTTGGGAGGGGAGGTGTCAGTGCTTTGATTTGCTTGGTTGGGTGGTGGATTTTGTTAGTTTGTTTGTTTTTAAAAGGACATTCTGGTTTTGACACAAAAGTCAAAAATTGAAGGATTTTTGTTGTTGTTTTCTAACATTCCAGGAAGCACTGAGAAATGCTTCCTGTCAGCCTTTAAAGCCCCAGTAGAAACATTGCAAGAGAGCTACAGGGCTTTTATAAGACAAAGGTCCTAGCTGTGTCGCAGGGGCAGCTCCAGGCACCCTGGTATGCTCAGTCCACCCAGCACTGATGAAGTTTCATGGAGTGGATGACCCAGCTGGTGCAGATGACTTTGCAACAGGACCCCAAGCACACCATGGTGCACAGAATATTTGCACTCTTATCTGCACAAAGGGTCTTTTCTCCTTTCCCTCTGAAGCCCAGAGGAAGTCCACATGAGTGTGTAGCTGTGCCATAGCATTGGTAGCTCACACTTCAGTGTCAGGCCATGTATACAGAGAGCTGGAATTGTGCCTCCATCTTTCTCTGCTCTCCTGTGTACGTGGCAGCAGGTCCCAGCTGCCCACCAGCTTATGTTCAGGCTGTGCAGGGGTTGTTTAGTGGTAAGGTGAACTACTTTACAGAGACTTCCATAGTGAATACTAATGCCATTAACTCCATAAGCTTTTGAGACAGTTTTCGGCATGTTTTTTTAATTTGGGTTGACATTCAGAATTCCTTCCCTGCACTGTGTATGATGACACTTCGGTAAATGTATTATTCTTTTCACTTGGCCATGTTTCCTTTCCAAACCAAACACATAACAGAAATAATTTCAACTTTCAAGATTATTGCCTGACAAAACTTCAGTGTCTGTGAAAGGCAAAATGACATTACAGCTGCTGTCTGTTTTAGACTTCTTGGTATGTTTTTTTTATTTGGTTTGGATGCTCTCTGAAGTGCTGAGCAAAATTTCATTTTCTGTTGCACCACAGTACATATATTGTTGTTCCCAAAGGTTTACTTATAACATTCATGGCATCATTTTTTTTTTCCTTTCCCCCATTGTCATTTCTGTACAGATTTAATACAACAGAAACATGGCTTCCACTGGGAGCTACAGGTAGAGCAGTTACAAAGTTCTCTATAATTGGTGTCTGCCATGGCTGCTCACAGTAAGTTATGTAAATCACAGCAAGGACCCACAACCCCTAAAGGCATGAATATTTTTTTCATTCAGTGCAGAGGATAACTTCAGAATCTTAGTAATAGTCCCCTCCACATCAGGGATCTCCTTACCAGGCAAAGTCAAGGTCTAGAAACTGGCCATGTCAATTTTGCAATTTAAATCCTACTGTTAAAGATGGTTTGATAGGTATTAGAGTAAGTCAAGGCATTGTAGGCAATATTAATTTTTAGGATGCGTTTTCTCCTCATATCCCTTGGAAATCCATCTGCTTCTGTTTATATTCACTGTAATAATTCCAGCAAACCACAGATTTGAATATTTATTTCTTTTTTTTTCTTTAACAACTCTTTAATTTAAAATAAAATGAGGTGCTGCCAGGATTTCATTCTGAAAATGGAGTAATAATTCCACTGATTTTCAAGTGATGTATTTTTGTTAAAATCACATTTTCCAAGGGATCAAATGTGAGATTATTATTAAATCTGTTTCCTTTAAAATAGTGTTGCAAGTGTGAGAATTTTTTAGCCTAAATTCAGGAAGTCAACTTCTTTCTCCTTATAATTTTTTATTTCTCCCTCGAATCTTGCACTTATGGGTCATACATACCAGTTTATGCCCTATCTATCAGGTAGCTGAATGTATCCTTAAAACATAGTAATTGCCTACTTCTGTTATCAGGAAAAGAAATTTCCTAAACTAAAATCCTTGTTCACATTTCCAGTTTGATTAGAAAACACCCTGATGTCCTCCAGAAAAAAAAAAAAAAAAAAAAAAAAGATAAATGTTTTTAAAAGCCAGTTGAATCTGATTCTTCTGCTGCACTTACCAGCAAGAATTCTGACAAAGAAAAATCTCCTTTGGGCTTGACTTTGCATATAGCCCCCCCAGACTGAATCTTAATCTAATCTAATAACATTTCTTATTTTACCTCCAACCCTTTTCATCTTACTTATGAAAGCTAAGCTCAGCATATGTAGCAGGCTTTCACTGAGCACCTCCTTTTCTTTATGGTCACTTTTCTTTATATTTTTAATTTTATTTTTAAAAGTATGAAGTAAATGCATACTGCACACACACAGTATACAGGCATATATATACATTGATGTTCAGGAACACACAGAGGTTCTTGAAAAAATCAGGTGTTTTTCAACAACATGGTGTTAGACAAGGCAGTGTACCTCAAGTCTGTTTTGCAATGCACTATTTTTTTCTTTGGACTCTAACACCTGCCCTGTGTCTCTTGCTGGTACGTGCAGCATGAGTAGGGATACAAGGACATGGCTGAAGCCCCCAGGTCTGGGATTGCCATTGGTTCACCATGCCTCTCAAGGCTTCAAGGAAGCATAAGTACAGTAGATGAACAGACTCCCAGGAGAACCCTCGTGAGGAAATGAATGTGACTTAAAGCGTCTGTCTCTGAACAGCTCAGGGCCTTGCACAGCACAACTCCAAAAGTATGGAAGAGTACAAGCAATTAATGCAGCCCAGACTTAGTAAATTATTTTTCCATCAACTACAAAAGGCACCTACTTGCCCCTGTTTTTCACATCTTTACTAGCTAGACAGGTCGAAGAACAGAAATGTTAGTGGCTGGTAGAATCATCTAGTACCAATTCAGTGGTTCAGTTGTTCAAATGCCTCTTGTTCTCTATCATCTTAGGGGTAAATGTGAGCTGTAATCATCCATGTGTCATGTGTAGCTAAGCTGGATATTGGCAGAAACATCATGCAATTGAAATTTTGCCTAGCCTTGATCAATGGACTGTGTGCTCACGTAACAAAAGATAGCTCCTTCTGGTAGAGACAGGCAACTACAGAAACCCTACTCCTCTGTGACATATTTTATATAATTTTAGATTAGTACCATTACATAAAATGATGCAAATCAACTGTATTTTCACTTGAAAAATGTTGTCTGGAAAGGCCAGCAAAATACATTCATATTACAATGGATGTCTGCAGCTTCTGACCTTCACAGATTTTCAGTGTTGCAAAAATTAACAGTTCATTTGTTTATTATTGATAAAACTTGTTTAAGGCTACTGCAGTCTCTCCAATGGCTTAAAAAATATGAAAACTATTATTATTTTACTTTGGTTAGCCAAAATCAAGCAGTTCTATTACAATTCCTACTCTCCTTTGAGTCTCCTGAAGTTCAAATATGCAGGGCCTGGAATACTCACTGCCTACTGCAATATGAACCCCAATGTAGAGTAAAGAGTACCTGGTTTTCCAAGTGGTTTAAGACACCTAATTGCAGGTTAAGTTTTGGCTAGTTAGGAGTCCAAAGGCTTTCTGTGGGCTGAAGTAATTTTTGTCTGGAAAAAACTTGTTTGGGAACAGGCATAAAAAGAAATAAGCGTTATAAAAATTTTGCATCACTCTGGCTTATGTCAGATGAGTTATGATAAGGAACACTCTGTCTGACATGAAGAATCACATCAAGTTAAAAATAAAATAAAAACTAGAATGGATTTGCTTGTGGGCTGGGTTTCCCCCTCCCTCCCCGCCCCTCAAACTCTGGTATGCTTAATTTCAGTTACTGGAACTGTGTTTTCTACCTCCTTTTTATGGCCTTTCTTATAAAAAGTAGCTGGTACTCACAAAAATTTTGGGACTGTTCAAAACTTTTCACAGTTAATTAGTAATGCATGTAGCAAAACACCCGCCCTACTTCTGGGCCTTGGGGGTTGCCCTGGTTCACTTGTAACTGATTTATTTTTTAAGGTTGTCTGGCACATCTCCACCCCAGCTGCTTCCAAGAAGTTTCAGCTTAGCGTCAGCTGGGAAAGATCAGCTTCACATGCTGACATACAGAGGCAGCCTTAGGAATACTGGGGCCTCTAGTGGGAGGTGTCAATGGGAATCTCTGCTCTTTTTGCTGATCCAGGGATGAAGTATCTGCCATCACACAGGATGTTTTTTTTAGCATTTTCCTTGACAGAATATTCACCTGGTTACTACACTGTGTTTTTCCTCAATCAGAAACAGAAATGTTATCTTTACCAGGTTTGTAGTTCATTGCGTAAGGCTGAATGGTGCATGGTTTTGCAGGCATCCAAAACCACTGTTTATAGCTTATGAAATGCCTAAAACCCCACACTGTTTTATAGTCTGCTTAAATTCTACAGAATAAGAAAGAGGATAGAGGATGATTCTGATATCTATGTCTGAATAATGGCTTACTCTGCCAGTCTACAGCTGAAACCGATGGTCACAAATCCTAACCCTCTTTCTAGAGATATGTGGTTTTACTTTCTGGTGATTATCTTTATTCAGAATTTCCCTGAAAAAAAAACTTTCTACCATGTTCCCTCCTTTACTTTTCTTCTTCTTAGCTTGCAGACTAATATTGTCCCTAGCCCTCTTCCCTAGCCTTCCATTTGGTGCCCTTCTATCAATTTCCAAGGTCATCTGAACCAAGAGCATCTTATCATTTACACTTACTGTTTTTAAAAATTTATAATACCTGAGTCCATTGACAAATAAAGAAAGCATCTCTAATTTTAATGTGCAGCACCTGATTCCACTTAAATTTGGAGTACACAAAGCCACTCTCTGTAAGATATAGGCTGGCAGTAAATTCTATCTCTGGGTTCACCTTTCTCAATTTGTGTAGGGAGCTGAAGGAAGGATTTTCTTTTCATCCATTAGTCATTGGTTAGGTTTGATCCAAAGTTAAGCAGATCCAACAGGAAATTCTGTGGTTCTTTTTTTTTTTTTTTTTTTCCAAACTTCAACAACGTTTTTCTTACATAAATAGTTTTGGAACAGCAATACAGAACTTAATTTTTTTCAGAAGTGGAGGCAATAATAATAAAAAACAGAACTTCAAGTTTAGCACAATGAAGAAAACAGGGTGTTGATAGAAAAACAGACCTTTGATTAAAATAATATTCTTAGATATTTTTTTCCCCAGATAGATAAGCTGAACAAGATCTCCTCAGTTAGCTTTGCAGTATGACTCATTCTAAACTGTTACTTTATATTTGCCTGCACAGAGAAAGAGACTGTATTTTGTCAGGATAGAAGATGAGCTATATTCCGTTCAGCTCAGCACCATTAAGCTTCTGGATCTAGCCTTTGCTGTCTGCCACCAGTTTTAATACTTAGTGTTTTCTTCCTAGTCCAAGAATTAAATGATCTTTCAGAAAGTTGGCTTCAGTTTATGAGTTAAACCTGAGATACAGTACATCAAAATGAAGAGAAATAGTTGAAGTTATAATCATTAATGTTAACTTTGTCCAAAGAGTCTTTATCACTTGGCATATAATGTGCACCCATTCCTGTTACAGTAATTTCACTCATAATTAAAAAGATGCTTTTCTGTGGAGAACCCAGAGGACACCTTTGTATTGTTTTGTCCTTTGTGAGAAGGTGCACTGAGAAGTCTGGAGACAGAAATCTTGCATTTGAACCCCTGGGATGTCTGGCACTAATAGAGGAAGTGAAATGGTCTCCACACTACTCCATTAGCAGACCTCAGGCTGGATTTGGGGGCTGAATGACAGCTCAGCTGTTGTTTCCTTTCAGTTTTTTCCTCTGTCATTAAGGACCATCAAGGAAGGAGACGGGTAGAGTCAAATGAAATTCTGGTTGGGCCATATAGATACTCATTCTCTGGGATCCTGGCAGAATCCACTACCTGCCTTCATACTCCTAAAGAAACATCTGATGAGAGAAGAAATTCCCAAGCAGCTCCAGGCTAGACTAGGCTGATTGGTAATCTCTTTCCCAAACATGATTTTTTCTTTATGATTCCTTATCCAGAAATCTTATATAAGGATTTCATTTGCAATAACAAGTTTTTCTGTGTATCCTCACAAAACTTCAAATCCATATTTATTCTTCCTAATTTTTTTAAATGCTAATAATTGTCTAATGTTAATAGGTGTCACTACCAGTATTGCCTCTTATTGTGCTGTCATTTCCCCTCTTCTTACATTAAATGCAATTTTTTTCTTTTTCTACCATTTTAATTTTCATTCACCTAGTCTTTGGCATATAGATCCAAAGTTCAGGCAAATATAACAATCATTTGAGAAATACTCACCAGACGAGTATTCATACACTCTTGTATCACCTGACATATGGTGAACAAGCTGATGAATGACTCAGGATTTAAATGGTAATTACCATTCATCATTATAATAGACTTGCTAATTCATAAATTCTTGGTAAGCCAATTTTCTATAAAAAGGTTAATAATAAGAGTGCAAAAGAAAGAAAAAATAGTGTGATAAAAAATGTAAAAGCTAGAATATCTTCACTAGCACACATCCCTTCTAACGATTGAGTAGTTTTACACCAAAGTGCAATACCACTTGCTGTACCAGGGCTGTGGTGGAAACAAAGGGAGATAGAAAAATCCAACCTAACTGCTAAAGGAGGAGGGTGAGGTGTGTCATACAAAGACAAAGGAACTAAGACAGTCACACATGGCAAAGACAGTCAGGATTCCCCTCACTCATTTCCTAGTTTTATAGTACTTGGGGACAATATCATGTTCTCAAAACTGCTCACAACACGCAGGTTAGAGAAACTGTATAGGAATGTTTCCAGTGCTCCTAAGTGGAGCTGTGAGGAAACCATCTGAAGTCATCTCACTGCCAATAGCCTCATTTACTGTTCTATAAGTTCCTCTGAGTGAAAGGAACATTAAGTTGTCTCTGCTTTGGATAAAATAAGAAGAAAAAAAAACAAGGGAAAAAAAAAAGAAAAAAAAAGGAAAAAATGTACTCTTTTATGATCTTTATCTGGAAAAGCACTGTGAACGTAATTTACAAATTACGCTTTGGAAAACAGCAATATAATATAGGCAGGAAAGAACACATACAGGTAATAGTGAAATTCTATATATCCAGTGCTCAACAGAGCATTTATTTTCCCATTAGATAACGTACATAAAGCCACACTAATGCAAATACTTCTTCCACCTCTAATCCTCATGTCACCACATCTTTTTAGAGGCCAACATGGGAAAGACTTTACTGCCCCATCAAGGCATGATGTTTCTCTGTCCACCTGTATCTGCCTACTCCTTTTATGAGCAACAAATGTGGAGGCTACCTTAAATGACACAGTGGATATACTCAGATGCTAAAGATTAAGGAGGCTGGGGATGGGGAAAAAATGCATCTGTTTGCAAGGAACTGAGGGACAACAGGAACAGAGAATAGAAGAAATGGTGCATGGAAACTTGGTGCCCTCCCCCCTGCCACTGTTGTGGTTGTGCAGGGCACAAGTTCAAAAGAATGAAGTATGAAGTTAAAGATGAGTTTTTGATCATTTTAACTTCATTTGGAACCATGCAGGGAAACTTGCCCTTTTAGTCTGTTGCACATTACGTATCAGGGTGTTTGGACAGATATTGGGTATCGAGGAATAGAGCATGTGGAAGGGAAAAAAGTCAACTCAAAACTATTATGCACTACAAAAGACCATACTGGGATTATGAATAATACTAAAATTTACTACAATATACTGCATGTTCAGGAAAGTTTATGATGTAGTTAATCTTACTGACTGCTTTCCTGCAAAACAAACTCTTGTAGCAACAGAATAAGAAATTGCTGCCAAGCCAGGCTCCCTTTTGCACTCGTTTCCTCTTTCTGTCTTTCTTTGTCTCTCTTGCACACATACATTTTGAAATTTCAGAACTGATTTGAAGTTAAAAATGAATGTTAAAACCCAACCTGTACCTCAAATTCAGGGGACTTTTTTGAAATGAATGAAAGTTTAAAAATATGTTTAGAGCTCCAGATTTTGATCCAGCTCCTTAACTATGGAAGCAAAGATGTAAAGCATTAAAATGTGCTCTGCATGAGGACTGCTTTTCAGTGTGTGTTTATATTTGGAATTTTGGATAATATGCAGAAACTATTTTCAGTTGCACTGATTATAACAACTAAGCAGCACGTAGCTTAAAAAGAACACAATAAGAAGGTATCTATGCCATTTTTTTTGTTTGCTTGACAATATATAACACTAAATTTTTACATAGAGAAACAGATGGCAGATGATATAACTTCAAAAAAAAAAGAGGATAAATAAAGAAATAGGGCAATTAAGGCATTATTCTAAAAAACAAATATTCAGGCCTAAAATTATTATGCCACTACATTTCAAGCTAAATTATCAAGCTAAATGCAAAGTTTCAGAATACAGTGCACATCTCCTCTATTGCAAAAATGATCAAATTAATTTAAAATGACAGTAAAAAAAATTTAACTCCGGTTTCCAGAAAGAGAATACATCAAACCTTAATATATTTGCATTACTTTTGTTCTAGTTTTTGTGTACGCTAGGCCAAAAGCTTGAAATATATATTATGAAATGATTAACCAATGTCACTGCATTTTTTGTTTTCCTAGGGATACAAAGCATAAAAAAAGATCAGCTGCAATGGGGAATTAATTTGGAATAGAATTAATGAAAATGCTTTTGTTTGGTCAACTATGCTGTCTACTCTCTTACACGGATCTGAATCATGGGTCATCTACTGCCACCACCTGCGTCTCCTAGGACGCTTCCATCAACGCTGTCTCTGTTCAATCCTAAACATCCACTGGTCAGATTATGTGACCAATACATCTGTTCTTGAACAAGCAGCAGTCACAAGTATTGAGGCCATGTTGCTGAGAACACAGCTGCGATGGGCAGGGCACGTCTCCAGGATGAAGGACCACCGCCTCCCTAAGATCTTGCTTTATGGTGAACTTGCCACAGGCTGCCGCAAGAGAGGAGCCCCAAAGCAAAGATACAAGGACTCCCTGAAACAACATCTCAGCCTCGGCCATATTGATCACCATAATTGGTCTACTCTGGCCTCCAATCGGGAAGCTTGGAGACACACCATCTATAACGCTGCTGATGCTTTTGAGAAAGCACGCAGGATCACTCTTGAGGAGAAAAGACAATGCAGAAAGAACCGTGTATTGCAGAATATACCACCTAAGGAGTCTTTCTGCTGTGCCTTTTGCAACTCGACATGCCTGCCTCGTATTGGCCTTTTTAGCCACCAGTGAGCTTGCAACAAACATGGGTAGAGCCCTTCCCAAATCTTTGTTCGTGAAGCCTAGCCATGATATATAATCAAAGGATAAAGATTCTACTGAACAATTTAGTATCCAACTTTTATAACTGACCTTTTTGTCATAAATAAAAACATTTTATTCTTAAAAATTAGTCTTAGCATTGGAGATAAAGAGAAAGGGAGAGAATAGCACTGATAGCCGTGAGCAGTGCATACTTGTAAGATCACACATCCAGAGACTCCTTTGACATCACAATAAGCACAACAGTAAAGCTCTAGTAGATTGTAGAGTCACTGAGATGACATGGAGGTATCTTTAGACTCAGTTTGCTTGTACCATGCTTTTTGTACCTAGTTTTTATATGAAAAATGTAATTTTTTTATTTCTAGGAAGAATACACCCCCTTGCTGATCTGTGGTTTTATATCTTGGAAAGATCATGTGAGCATTACAGGGTTTTAGCTTACATCACCATTTCAAGGTTGAGCTGCTACTGCCAAACAGTGGAATATAGAAACAACAAATTGACGTTAGTACTTAGGCCCACATGGTTGCTATTAGATGCTTGAAATCCTCCTTTAAAGTGACTCATTTGGTAGCTTTAATGTTTCCAGGATTAAATTCTAGAATTGACCAAATATTTTCCAAAGGTGGAACGCTTGTAACTCTCATGAATTTGCTGCTAACATAAGTTATTGAATTTGATGGAAGATGAATGTAAATGTTTGGACTCAGAGTCTGTGTTGCTCCTATGGAAATTTTGAAAAATGAATGTGAAGTTGTGTGACCTTATGAATACAGCTTTTTCTATGCTTTCACTGTAGGATTGTATATTGCTTTTGATGGCTGGGGTTTTTTTAACAGATTAATATTCTTTTCTGTAATAAGGTTTTCTACTTACTGATACTCTAGAAGGAAAGATTATCATTACTATTTCTATCTGTGAAAATAGTTCTTTTTTGCTCCACAGTGAGTAAATCAGTGTTTTGCCCTTTTTCACGACTTTCAGAAAACCTTATCTTTATGCCACTGTGTAAATCTGTAATTATTTCACCTACAGTGTGTGCAGCCCTGCCCCGAAAAGGCTAAAATAGGACAGGAAAAGTTACATATAAAGTGATGATGGTCACCACAGGTATGGAACAATTTCATGTAAGGAAGATGGACCAGAGTAGAAAAAGAGAGGTTGCAGAAGAAGAGGGTACTCCATGTCACAAATAGCATGGTGAAAGGTAATATAGAACAATTAATGAACATGATTTGTATCACAAGAAGTGAAGAAAACAAGTAGAAATTTAAAAGACCACAAGAAATGCTCTTATTAAATGAATGACTGAAAATCTTGAAATGAAGAACCATGAAGTCTGTTACCTATAGTGGTGTATCTACTGCCTTCTGCTCAGAAAATCCCTCAACCATGAGTTTCAAGACAAGGAAAAGTTTGCAAAACCATTTTCACTCTGTCTGTGTCTCTTTAATTTTTACAATTATGCATTGACATCATAGTACACACTTGGAAAAATTGTTCTTTTTTGTGGGCTGAATACCATAGGTGATTGTGGTGGTTTCTCCTATCTTTAACTTCTGATTATCTCTGGTACTGCTAACTAGTTTCTTTTTTACTGGCAGAGTCTTCTGGCTCCTTAAAGCGTCATTGGCACAAGTGAAAGAGAGCCATGTGGAACATTTTTGGGTAATGAAAACATGGTGTATACTGCAGAATACAGTACTGGTGTTCTTCCTGATGTTGGTCTTTTAGTTGGATGTGGCTCTTTAATGCTGATGTGTACATTCTTGGAGAACTGCGGTGAGGCGTTTTCCAAAAACTGCCAGCCCTACACCTTGGTCAATTCACTATGAAAGAAAGTATTTTTGGGTTAAGCATGCATCTTCTTTCATTTTAAAAGGGAACATAGTGTAGATCTGGACTGTCTTCGGCTGCAAATAAGCAAACATTTGCATGCACATCTTGTTTATTTCTGAGATAGAAGTCTTCCAGTGGGATTTTCTTCTTGCTCAAGGTCAGATACTTTTCACAGTACTCACACCATCTATCAGATTTACTACCAATTGTAAAAATAGCTGTGAAATATAGTTTTATTCTTGACATCTGGAAGAGAGCTTGGTGTTGTAACTGGTCTATAAATTATAAAAGTAAATATACATGCATGAATACTTTTAGGCATAATGCATACACTAAACACACAGTATATGTACCATCAAGTATTTCAGAAATATCTAATATGTTCTGAAATATAAATTCTGCTTTTTTCCCTCACCCCATAAACTGAGCAAATGTCTCTGAGTCATGTATCTGCACTCAGGGTTTAGTCATTTGCTACCAAATCATCTGCATGGGGAAACACAAAGGCATTCACTGCATAAGCCACCTGCTCTGTGGACCTATAGCCACAGACAACAGTACTTGTGGCTAGTTTACCATTGTCTCCTTGTCCCTTTTCTCCCATGTAGATTTTTGAGGGAGTAACCCAGGCTCGTCCAGATTATTGAACATCAGTCAAGAATTTTAAGCCAGCATGGAAAAGGTAGAGAGAATAAACCTAATGAACGGAAGGCTGGCCAAACTTAGTTTTCCCATGGATTAGTGAGGGAGCATTCAAGTTAAGCACATCTGTCAGTAGAGCTCATAATGAGGGGTGTGAACTCTCAAATGACAGCTGTGTTCTCTTTTTTCTTTCAGCACCACAGGTTAGATAAATGCTAGATGCAAATGAAGATTTCAGAAGAAAAGCTATTTTAGAGACGTGGTTGTCTTGGAAGGTTCTGGATGTCAATTTAGTTAGAAAATTACATAGCAATGAAATAACTTTAATGCAGAAATATTCTTACTACATTTTTTTTCTTCTTCTTTGATGATCTCAAATACACAATGGTTATTCCCTTGTGGTGTAAATCTGTAATGCATATTACCTGAGTTTGGCTGACAAAAGACTTCAACAAGTAGTTCACCTTGTTCTTGCACTGTTCATCTTGGTTTTGAGTATTGAGTTCACAGCCCATGTTGCATGACAAGTCATGTGCTTATTTCATCCACAGGAAAAGAGAAATTTCAAATGCAGGACTTAAGCAGAGAAGCAGTTCTTTGTTATATCTATATATTTCTTTACATGTTTGCAGGAAGGTTCCTTTTCAACCAAAATAAAACAGAAATCTGATGGTATCTGATTACATATTCATGTAGATCTAAGGAATCTATATATAAAGTCATGTTCTATGAGAGCACTGTTATAGTTTAGAGCCTTGAGCCTCATTCTCAAGTGCTGATTCTGCTTACTGTCCACTCCTGAAAATAAAATTTCTGTATTCTCCCTCTGAAAAAGGGCACCCCTTTGTGCTCCTGATAGCATGGTAAATCTGAGGGGAAGAGAACCTCTTAACTGTTCAGAGAATATACACTGCATAAAGCTTTATTTATACTTTCTTCAAAGAAACTATTTGAGCCAAATTTTCCAGCACTTCATCAGGTGATTCATTGTGTTTGACTTTCACGGGCGTCAAAACTCCTATTCAATCTGACGAAGTCAGTGTCATTCTATCTCATGAAGCTTGAGTGCTTCTCTTTATCTTCTTGGGACATAAGGAACTGTACCTAGTGCTCCTCAATTCTTTGATTCTTAAAGCCTGTCTAAACTCCTCTTTCAACACAGGAAGTGTCTGATAACATAGGATCTTAAAATCAACCTATTACAGTTTTAATTCAAAATGTCTGGTAATCACACCAGCTGATAGCTGTTAATTAGGAGCCATGGCTCCAACGAAGACTAAGCTCTGTGAGAAGTATGCATGATTGTCTAGGTTAGTTCAGATGGTGCTACAGTGATGTTGCAGTTACAGTGAATCACATAACACCTCAGTTGGAAAGGACCTACAAGGATCATCAAGTCCAGTTCCTGTCTCTAGGAAAACCCTAAGAATCTCACCATGCGTCTGAGAGCATTGTCCAAATGCTTCTTGAACTCTGTCAGGCTTGGCGCTATGGCCACTTCCCTGGGGTGACTGTTCTGGTGCTCAACCACTGATTCTTCTCTGGGTGAAGAACCTTTATCTGATATCCAGCCTCAACCTCCCCTGATACACCTTTCTGCCATTTCCTTGGGTCCTATCGCTGGTCATCAGAGAGAGAAATCAGTGCCTGCCCTTCCATTTCCTCTAGATTCCTAGAGCATATAGAGGATAATTTCCTGCTCCAGCTGGTAAATGACCTTACCAGAGATGGGGCCCCGCTAGACCTTCTGTTCTCAAACAGAGAGAGGCTGGTGGGAGATGTGGTGGTTGGAGGCCATCTGGGGCACAGTGACCATGAAATAATAGAGTTTTCAATACTCAGGGATGCAAGGAGGGCCGTCAATAAAACCTCTACGGTGGATTTCTGGAGGGCAGATTTTGGCCTATTCAGAAGACTGGTTCAGAGTGTACCCTGGGAAAGAACCTTTGAAAACAAAGGGGTCCAGGAGGGAGGGACATGCTTTCAGAACGAAGTCTTGAAAGCACAGGAGCAGGCTATCCCAGTCTGCCGAAAGGCAAGCTGATGGGGAAGACGAATGGTCTGGCTGAACAGGGAGATTTTGAAGGAAATTAGGGTAAAAAAAAGAGCTTACTGACTATGGAAAAAAGGGCTGGCTACTCAGGAAGAGTTTAGGAATAGATTTAGGTCATGTAGAAAGAAAATTAGAGAGACGAAGGCACAACTTGAACTTGATCTCGCCACTTCTGTGAAGGATAACAAAAAGTCCTTCTACAGATACATCAATAGCAAAAGGAGGGGCAAGGAAAACCTCCATTCTTTATTGCACATGGGCGGGAACATAGTTATCAAAGATGAGGAAAAGGCTGAGATATTTAACACCTCAGTTTTCAACAGTAAGGCAGGTTGTTCTGAGGACAGCTGGCTTCTGGAGCTAGCAGACAGACATAAGAACCTGATTAGCCCTCCTGTAATCTGGGAGGAAACTGTTAGCGACCAGCTGAGCCACTTGGATCCCCACAAGTCTATGGGACCAGATGGGATCCATCCTAGGGTGATGAGGGAGCTGGTGGAAGAGCTTGCCAAGCCGCTCTCCATCATCTACCAACAGTCCTGGCTCACTGGGGAGGTCCCAGATGATTGGAAGTTGGCAAATGTCATGCCGATCCACAAAAAGGGCCAGAAGGAGGACCCAGGAAAACACAGGCCTGTCAGCCTGACCTCAATGCCTGGCAAGGTTATGGAGCAGATCATCCTAAGTGCAATCACATAGCCCCTACAGGATGGGCAAGGCATCAGACCCAGCCAGCACGAGTTTAGGAAGGGCAGGTCCTGTCAGACCAACGTGATCTCCTTTTATGACCAGGTGACCCACCTGGTGGATGAGGGGAAGGATGTGGATGTAGTCTACCTGGACTTCAGCAAAGCCTTTGACACTGTCTCCCATAGCATACTCCTGGAAAAGATGGCAGCCCACAGCCTGGACAGGGGGACTCTCTGCTGGGTTAAGAACTGACTGGAGAGCCAGGCCCAGAGAGTGGTGGGGAACGGTGCTGCATCCAGTTGGCAGATGTGTCCCCCAGGAGCACAGGTTCTATGAAGAGAGGCTGAGGGAGCTGGGCTTGTTCAGCCTGGAGAAGAGAAGGCTCAGAGGAGACCTCATCACTCTCTACAACTGCCTGAAAGGAGGTTGTAGCCAGGTGGGAGTTGGTCTCTTCTCCCAGGCAGCTATCAGTAAGACAAGAGGGCATGGTCTTAAGCTCTGCCAGGGGAGGTATAGGTTAGATATTAGAAAGAAATTCTTTACAGAGAGGGTAATCAGGCATTGGAATGGGCTGCCTAGGGAGGTGGTGGATTCCCCATCCCTGGAGGTTTTTAAGATGAGACTGGATGTGGCACTTAGCGCCATGGTCTAGCAACCGCAGCGGTAGTGGATCAAGGGTTGGACTTGATGATCTTGGAGGTCCCTTGCAACCCAGCTGGTTGTATGATTCTATGATTCCCCTTATGAGGAAGTTGTAGACTGCAATGAGGTCTTTCCCCAGTCTCCTTTTCTCCAGGCTGAACAAACCAAGTGACCTCAGCCACTCCTCATATGCATCCCCTCTACACCCTTCACCATCTTCAATAACAGTGATGTTCTCTTCCTTTTTTTTCTTTTTAATGAACTGCAAGACTTCCCACAAAAATGTGTGTGGAACCACTGACAACACAGTTGTCAATCTTCACTAGGGCCCAGCCCCTGTAACATAAAGAAATGAGATCTACAAAGCTTCACTAGCTTTGAAGAAAAGTCTCTTCTTAGGTGACATGACTAGCATCATCAAGGCCAGCTATGTATGTAAGCATGTGTTTAAATTTAAGACTTGAATATCTCTAATAGCCCAGATTCTCAAGGTACCGTAAAATCTAACTCCTGTTGGAGGCAAAGCAGCTTAGCTTCCGAGAACCTGCTGTTGTCTGAAATACAACAAAGCCCAGTGTCTCAAGACAAACACAGCCTCTGTCATCTTCTCTTGCATTAATATCTGGACCAAGCTGTTTTACTAGCTAGGACAGTTCATTTTCAGTAGGTCACACCATAGGTGATCCATGGCCAGATAACACTACAGCTCTGTAAAGGACTCAGAATTACTCACTCAGGTGTCAGCAACTAGGAACAGCAGCTGCAAATCACAACTGGGGACAGTATTCCTGACTCATGGACTGTTTTGGTCATTTGGCCCAAACCCATGCACAGAAAACCTGGAGTATATACGGAACATGCTTCACATGTTGCTCCAGGGCATTACTAAGTCTCTTGTGCCTTCTCTTCACCTTCTGAGAGCAGTAAACTGAGCCAGCTCATGGAGACCTATTACAACTAAGCAAAGCTTCTGGACCTCCTCAACATAAAATATACAGAAAACCCCAGAACTCTGCAAAGCTATTTCAGAGGCTAGAAATAATCTTCCTGTGATGGTGCAGGTATAGAAATAAAATGTTCTGTGTATATTTTATGTAACTGGATTTTTAGAGAAATTCGGAATCAGTCTGTCATGGTTTGAGATAGCCCCAAAATCCAATTCCCTAGTTCCATCCCCCCTCCCACATCTCAACCTAATGTGAGATGGGCTTTTCCAGACAAAACACACCAGACTCAAAGTGGGGGAAAGGGAATATATTACAATGACTGTACAAATAAATACCATATCACATTATACACATGATCACAAACTATCTTTACCATGACATATAGTATTTACAGTGGATCAGGTCTCCTCTCCCCTCCAAATAAAAGTCCAGGAGGGAAAGAAGGACAGATCCCTTCCAGTCTTTAAGCAGCAGCATCTTCTGAGGCAGCAGTCTGTCTGTCTTCTCCACATGCAGCAGCTGATAGCTGGCTTTCTGCCAGCACTCAACGAGGGAGGCATCAAACTCCCCCGGCCCCATCGCCTCAACCGAGGGGTCTTCCGTGGGCTTCGTAACCCCAGACAAGGTCGTATCACCACGTCATATCACGAAGACACAGGGGGGTCTTCGTGAAGGTCTGGTATCTCTTGCAGGAGACTCAGCTCCTTGTTTGCAGGGCCTCTGTGCCACTGCCTCTCAGGCTGCCACCGCGGCAGCAGTGCAAGGGGGGGGGAGCCAAGGTCAACTCCCCCTGCATTCCATCTGGCCGTCCCGGTCCAGCTCCGGGACGCTCTGAGCTTCTCAGCTCCTCTCTCTCTGGTGCTGCATACCAAAACTCTTCTCCTAAATAGGAGTCCATGTCCCTCTTCTCCAAGAGGGTCTCCAAGGGAGTTTTGGGGAATCTGGTATCAGTCTCTTACCCCAAACTCTGTCTCTCTGCTGCTCTCTTCTTCTCCTCCCTTTCCAGGAGTCTTCTCTCCGGTGCTGCATGTTGTTTCTGCTGCTTCTTCAGTTCAGGTCTTATCTCTCTGGCTCTCTGCCACCGTTTCTCTGGTCAGTCCCGGCTGCTGTCTGTACCCATGGAGAAAAATGTCTCCCGGCATAACTACAGGCACCTAGCCCAGCTTTATGCTGTTCCAGGTCCCTGCAGCCCCCAGCCAGAGGCTGGGAGGCCCCAGAGGGCCCAAGGGGCACAGAGCCCCTACCTCGTGGCTCACAACATGGCCACCTCTCCTCAACAACCAAAAACTACAACTCTTCTCTTCCGGTGAGGTTGGAGAACGGTGGTCCCTGTCTGGGCCTGGCTTATCTGGAGCTGAGGCCTACAGTAACTGCTGTTATCAGCCACGCGTGAGGGGGGAGTGCTGGGCCGTGTCCAGACGTACTGCTTTCTTTCAAGGGAAGTGGTGAGCTCTTGCCAATTCTTCAGCTTTGCTGGGTTTTTAGACTGTGTAGATCTGTTTTATTATTTGTCCCTTTTCACCCTATTTTATCCTTTTCCCTTCTCCCTTTCCCCCTCTTCCCTTCGACTTCAGGAAGCTATTTGGGATCATAGATTCATATATATAATTCTCATTGTATATCTCTGTTTTATACATAATATATACATATATTTTTGCTAGAACTTTGGCTGCCTGGTTTTTCGTTTTTTTTCCTTCCCTCTCTGGGAAGGAGACCCTGTTGTCGAGTTTCGGAGATTTGGCAGGAAGCCAACTCCAAACTTGCACAACAATTTTGGTGTCAGAAGTGGGATTCGAACCCACGCCTCCAGGGGAGACTGCGCTCCCATGTTGCTCCAGGGCATTACTAAGTCTCTTGTGCCTTCTCTTCACCTTCTGAGAGCAGTAAACTGAGCCAGCTCATGGAGACCTATTACAACTAAGCAAAGCTTCTGGACCTCCTCAACATAAAATATACAGAAAACCCCAGAACTCTGCAAAGCTATTTCAGAGGCTAGAAATAATCTTCCTGTGATGGTGCAGGTATAGAAATAAAATGTTCTGTGTATATTTTATGTAACTGGATTTTTAGAGAAATTCGGAATCACTCTATAGGGGAAATATCTCTTATGAGTTAGGTCTGAATGATTTTGCTTAAAATTAATAAATAAGAAATGAAAGAGCAGCTTGTTTCTCCAAGTTCCAGGTTGTAAAATATATTTGTTTAGATTTTTTTATTATTTTCTTTATTGCTCTTTTAGTATTTTGTGTTCTTATATGACTACAAGTATTTAAACAGAACTTCTAGTTTTGGTTCCATAAGATTTTAAAGAAGAGCTTTTGCAATCACAGTGCCAACTCAAACTTACTTCCTACTGAAGAGCAAACCCAAGGAATGCTTAACTTTTCTGGTTTGAATTCTTCATAAAAAACTAAAAGTTTAAATTGGCAGGAAACCTGCTGTTTAAGCTGCTAGTATACCAACATCAGAGAAAGCTGAGTTTTAGCCCTTGGTACTCTGCCAGGTACTGTACTGCATATAAGCAAGATTAAGAGACAAATAAAGAAAAAAATAGGATAAGATAAATTTTATTTAGCCTATATTCCCCTAATGGATATATTGTAAATAAATAAAAGTTTATGAAGTATCTCTTGAGGACATAACCAATGGTTTTTCAAAATCTGTTGATTTTCACTAGACAGCAAGTCCCCAAAATGGTAAGATATAATTGCAAAGCACAGTCTTTCTTGGTCAAATGATTGGTATATTGTGGTAGTTTAGTCTAGGCCTTCCTTGGTAACCAGTTTGTAACCAAGGAAGTGCCCAGATTTACCTGGTATTCCCTACAATTTTTACGTAAGCCGAGGTATAAGAAGAAAGGAGGAAAGGCCTTCGCCCCTCTTTCCTTCTGGTGGCTTTGGAGGTGCAGGTTCCCTGCTGTTGAGTCTGTCGTGTTGGGGAGTGAGGCCTGGTAAGGCCTTGCCGACCTTAGGAGACGGAGGTTGCCGGTGGTCGTTCCAGTGCGACTTTCTGTTGTCCCAAGGAGAGTAGTACGACATTCTTTCGCTAATTCTTTTAGTTGCTAGATCTTGGGCTATTGATTGTGTATATTTTATTTTGGTTTTGTTCCTTTTTTTCCTTCCCCCTCCCCCTTCCCTTTCCCTTTTCCTTCTGAAATTGTATATATATTTCAATTGTATATAACTGTAATATAAGTGTAAATATATTTATATATATTGCTTTAGCTGTCTCTCTCTTGTTCTCTTGTTTTTTTTATTTTCCCTTGGTTCAGGAGTGGGGGGAGTTTTTGTGGCAAGGTTTGGAGACTTGGCAGGAAGCCAGCTTCAAACCACATCATATGTGTTTCTGAAGAAATATCCTTATAACTTACTTAAAGCTCTGCTTATGAGTAATAGGCCTTTTTGCTCATAAGTGAAATAATTATGTACAGTATTACACCATTCAGCTCTCTTAAAAGTTATAGCACCAGGTCCTGATGTTGTAGTTTGGCATTTCAACTGTAAGAACTAAGTTTTCACATTTAATATCTCATCCACTCTGGATCCTAGCCACCTAAAACTTGGCAGGCAGGTTTGTCTGCCCAGATGAGTTTTTTTATAGTTTAGGATTAGTTAGGCCTTTTCTAGCTATAGAATAGCCAAAAAAATTAGTTTGGAGATAGTTTTATAGTATTGTTTTTAACTGCTGCAATTATAAAATTATTCTGTTAAAAGAAAAAAAGGGACAATCTGCCAATTTTTGTAGACTGCTGCGCTTTGGATTTTTAACTAAGAACTGCTTTAAAACACCCCAAAGAGAAACAATGAAATTTAAATATTGGTCTTAGGGATAAGTAAATTCTCCAGCAGACTTTACCAGTTCTACTTTACCTAGGCAACCAGAGTGGTCAAAAGAAAACACTTAACAGAAGTTTAAAAATGGTGTTCTGCTCTTGCACCACAGCATGTCAGTCTTGTTTTTGCTGTGCCTTATGCACGTGTCGTCTGTGGGGAGAGACAACCACTCAAACTGGTGTGGCCAGGGACCCACTATCAACCATCAAAATTTCTCACAGGCCGCTGCACACCCTCATCATCAATCTTTTAAATAAAGAACCTTTATAACTGTGTCACTCTGGTGACCTAATATGTTGACTTCATGGTCCAGCACTATACTTAAGACCAGAGCCTGGGAGTCAAGAAGAGCAAGTTTTCCTGTGGGCCTCAAGATGTCGATACAAAAAATTGTCTCTAATGTCATCTGTTCCTTTGCCTGAATAGTCAGAATGGGCCAACCTGAAATATTCTAGACTATCACCAATACCCGGAGTGTCGAACAGTTTGCATTTGAATTAAAAAAAAAAAAAAAAAAAAAAGGCCTTCTGCTTTGTTATTCAGCAGGCAAATCATGCAGATTTAGAATATAGGCATTTTTAATAGACCGGATTAAGAAGAGGATCCTAATCCAACTGAAGCCTATAAAAGTACTTATAGTCAGAGATGTGCGCATCACTGATCCTTTGATTCAGTGTCTGAACTGAAAAATTTAGAGGGTATGTATTACTTTGTTCCAAAACTGAAACAATATGTTTCAATGACTTCTGTAGGTTTAAAAAAAAAGAATCTAAGCCTCAAAATATGTGGCTTAGAGAATTTTTTTAAGCTCTCTTTTTTTAAAAAAAAACTATATTCAACTTTTTTTCTTAATTCATATCTACATTATTTTATATCATAATTTTTAAAGACCAAAAAAATCAGAATTTATTCCTACTTTCATGGATTTCCAGTCTTTTCCATGGATTTCATGGGTAGGCGTTAGCAAAGAGCATATTTTTAAACAGTCCATTACAATGCTAATTCATTGTCCCACATGTACAACAGTGTTTATTCTTTCCTTGTATTTGTTCATGCTATCTAAAAATATATGCCCATTTTTGCTTTCTTTCTTCTACTGTATTTTATTCAGAGATATTGATGCTAAAAACATTTGACTGGGAGAAAATAGGTTGAATGGTCTGTCATTAAATCTTCTTACTAAAGTGTCATATTTTTTATTACTTTGAAGAAAAAGTTTGTCATCACGCAAACTTTGTCACCCTTTTGTTGCCATGTTGCTGTTGCAGCTTTCCATATGAACAGAATTAAAGCCAATACCGAAGTCTTGCAGTCCAGACAGCATTATTGCAGTAGTATCAATGTCATCATCTCTTTCCATGTGCAAAATATCTAAGCAACGTATTTAGTAACAGCATTGCAGACTTCAACATTGGAGACCCTCTTACTTTCTACCTTGGATTTAAAAGCCTTCTATTAAGAAAGGGAGAGCCCAACTAGAATGAGATTATAACGCAATCATCTGGTTCAGAGCATTATGCCGTGATTTTAGCAGCATGCTAGAAACTCCCTCTGCTCCTGGGCTTAATGAAATTTGAACTTATTATATGGTTCAGCACAGTTTTTGGACGACAACCAGTAAGTATGAGAGGTTTGCAATTGAAACAAGGGCTTGTTTGCCAGTATTTGACTCTCTCGAGGAAAGCTGGTTGCAAGGCCAAATCCTCTCTTTTCATTGGATATAGAACAGCTATGCTCATAGCAGCATTTACTGGTGATGGTAGCCTTTGATAGAGCTATATGTTTCCAGTGATATTCTAACTAGAGAATATCCAGTAATGACTGTTGCTGTATACCCACTCAATGGTGCCTTGCCACTATATAATGCAGGATTCAAGAAGGGGCACTTGATGGCTGCAGTGTATTTAAATGTGGAAATATACCTATTGAGTAAAAATCACATACTACACCTTTCTAGGTGTTACTTTGTGTGAAATTATAATATGAAGATATCCTGGAATGAAAAAAGAAAAGATGTGTACCTGCTCACGACTGCTTGTTCTTTTTTTCAGGCTAACATCTTGGTTGTAACATTTGTGCATTAGCTAAATAACATCTCAAGGGGAGCTGGAGATAGAACCTTGATGTGTCCTGATTGTACATGTGTGAGTTTGTGCTCTCAAAGGATGGTCCTTAAAAAACTCCCTGCTGGAAGCTATTGTGCATATTGCAAAAGGACCATTGCTAAGTGCCAATTGAGCTGGTACTGTATACTTGCCATTTTAAAAGAAGATTTCATACCACTTGATTATGTTAAATAGAAATGTTTGAAATTTAAACTGAATTACATAAAAATGGCACAGTAGTTATATGTCTAAAGAGCTTCTGCTATTCTTTCTCATAACTAATGTCAATCCCTTCTGCTAGACAGTTTAATGTGAAATGGTGGTGGAATATATTACAGATGAAGTTTAGAGCACCTTGATATAAAAAAAGTCATAAATAAATATTACCTTAAACCCAAGCCTGTGTTTGTATTAACAAGCAAGAACTGCTTTAGAGTAAAGCACAGTCCTTAGCCAAAAAGAGACACAATTTTTTAATGTCAGAACTTTAGCCTTTATGTTGCTCTAAGGTGTCAGAGATTTTTCTGTGCAGATGATAAGTATTTGGGGAACTCAGTGAACTCTTGTAATGCAATCTGGAGAATATATTTAGTAGAAATAATGCAGATATTACCTCAAGATCAACTTACAAAGAGAAAAAAAAGAAAAAATAATATTAACAATAGATAGTCAACATCAGAGTCTGATCAGAAATCCACAATCATTATCAGGTAGATGGTAGGGAATAAGTGAAAGATATAGCATAAAAATAGGAAAATTTATTTAAAAAAAAAAAAGAAAAGAGATGGGCACCTACTCTACATGTACAAATCTGGTATTTTTATGATCAATAATTTCTGATATTACAAGGACAAAAATAGTAAATTACCTTCAAAAAACCACTTCAGGATTTATTAATTGAAAGAAATTTGGTAAGTAGTTCTGTGGGAGGAAACAAAAGGAAAACTCAGATAAACTAATTTTACCAGTTGCAAAACATATGCTTTTACGTTTTCATTTTGAATATTTGTTTTTGTTTATTTCTAATGGAGAAAAAATGCAGGCAAATACTTTTTTTTATTACTTCAATAAATATCAGATGAATCTGAGAGAAAGGGATTTCTGGGGCTTTTTCAAGGACTTTATATTTCAGGTGGTCTGGAAATTCTAAAATGCAATTTTTCATTTAGAGAATGAAGAGAAAAATAAATCATTTAAACAGCTCAAATAACACTCCAGGGACACCAAATATGTTGCTACCTGTGCAGGAGTATTATTTTATCTTACACTGTGATTAAATGTTGCCCCCTTTCTCCCATTTAATCTGATTTTACCCTTGGAAGGCAACAGATAATTTCCCTATCAAAAAAGCAATTGCACTTTCAGGCACTGTCACTCAGTTTCCTATTATGTCACCAGAAAAAGCTGGTTAGTAGGTTGGGATGGAAATGACAACCAGTTTCATGGGCAGAAAGTTCTCATATGGGTACTGGGCTGCATTCCATGGTCAGCAAAATGTTGCAACTCACACACATTTTAGTGCTTTTATCCATTCCTAGTGGATGAGCTGCACACTTTGACATATCTCTTTGTCTGCTGCTTATACTCCTGAGCTCAAGTTTGGTTTCTAGTGATGGTACCTTACCTACTGGCATGTTATAAGATAAAATCAACACCTCAGGCTGCCTATTCTGTTACAAAATTGAAATCTACTATGCTTCATGGAGCTGAAGAGTAACTCCTTTTAGACTGTATTGAAATGGTATTCTTCCTTTTTATTTATCATCCATAAACTCAACACCCTTAAAACTTCAATACCCTTAAGACTTCATTGTTAAGACCCTGCTGCAGTTTTGTTTTGAAATGCACTTTGAAAATTATTTCTTACTTGGCTTCTGTTAAAGCACAAATATATGTACTTTGAGTTAAATGTTGGTTTTGACTGGGGTCTGGTGTGGTCAACTCACCCATGGGGTGAAGAAAGAAGTGTGGTTTAGTTTCCGTGATGATAGTGCTGGAGCCAGTATTGTAGTGGCAACACAGCAGCCCAAGTTACAATAACTCGCTCCTCTAATCGGTTACTCCTGAGGTCTTATTTTGTAGCAGAATCATTCTTATTCAATCTATCACTGCAACCAGCATACTGAAGCACTTACATGATCTCTTGCATAAGCAAATGCCGAGTGAAAGAGCAAAGGGATCCTCTGAAGCACTACTGCTGTCCTGGATGGAGTCAGTGACACCCGGCACAGGAATGCTGACATCTCAGGATCAGAGTAATGCCTGGCTTCTTCTTTTTGTTTTTTGTTTGTTTGTTTGTTTGTTTGTTTAATAGAAGGAATTTTGCAGTTTGCACGGCAGTTTGCACAGGCCGAAGCAGGAAGTGTACAGCCACTCTCCCAGCTCTTGCTGGTGGGTTGTGTGGTAGATGTGCGTGGTTTTGTTTGGTGGTTGGTTTTTTTGGTTTGTTTGTTTTTTTTCTCTCTCCAACCCAACTAGATCCAGCAATGGTTTCCAAATGATCAAAAGCCATTGATGCTGCTGCCAGCAGATGTGTTCTAACCTAGACTGAAACCACCAAGAAGAACACATCTGTCCAGGTCACTGGCTGTAGGGAGTGTCTGAGCCTGGCGTTGGTACCAGAGGACAGTGTGAAAGACACCTACATATGGTGTAAGCAGGTGAATGATTTGCTCTGTCTAGTGGCAGAGCTTAAGGAAGAAGTGGAGAGGCTAAGAAGTATTAGGGAAAGTGAAAATGAAATAGACTGGTGCAGTCACACCCTTCCAAACCCAAAAGAAGTTCAGCTGGAGTCAGAGAAGCCCTGCCCCTCTTCCCATCAGGCAGATGGAACAGATCAAGTAGATGGTGGGAAATGGAAACAGGTCCCTGGTCAGAGAGGTAAAAGAATGCCCTCCCAACCCCCGTCACCTCCTATGGTTCCCTTAAAGAACAGGTATGAGGCCCTGGACCTAGTGAGTCAGGCAAATGACACCCAGGAAAAAGATTTGTCTGGAGGGTCTCCCGGTTGCTACCTGTCTATTAGACGGATCACGGTCACAGCTATTAAGAAAAAAAGAAGAGTAGTTGTAGTCGGTGATTTCCTTCTGAGGGGAACTGAGGGCCCTGTATGCTGACTGGACCCATCTCACAGGGAAGTCTGCTGCCCTCCTGGGGCCAGGGTGAGGAATGTTAGCAGGAGACTCCTCAAGCTAATTTGGCCCTCTCATTATTACCCACTGTTGGTAGAACAGGTTGGCAGTGATGAGATCAGTGATGAGATCAGTTTGAAGGGGGAAGGGGTTGAAACCAGGCTCTCCAGAGAAGAGCCTAAGGGTGGACAGCCAGGGTTAGAAGTGATATCAGCAGCCCAGCTGAAGTGCATGTACACTAATGCATGCAGTTTGGGAAACAAGCAAGAGGAGCTGGAAGCCACCGTGCAGCAGGAAATCCATGATGTAGTTGCTGTCACAGAAACGTGGTGGGCTGACTCACATGACTGGAATGCTGCAATGGATGGCTACATGCTCTTCAGAAGAGATAGGCGTGGTAGGAGGGGTGGAGGGGTGGCTTTATATGTTAGAGAGTCTCTTGACTCTGTAGAACTTGAGGTCAGTGACGATAAGTTTGAGTGCTTATGGGTCAGAATCAGGGGGAAGGCCAACAATGCCAACATCCTGGTGGGAATCTGTTACAGACCACCCAACCAGGATGAAGAAGGTGATGAATTATTCTACAAGCAGCTGGTGAAGGTTTCAGATCACCAGCCCTTGTTCTTGTGGGTAACTTTAACCTGCTGGATGTCTGCTGCGAACTCAACACAGCGGAGAAGAGGCAGTCTAGGAGATTCCTAGAGTGTATGGAGGATAATTTCCTGCTCCAGATGGTAAATGAGCCTACCGGGGTGGGGCCACATTAGACCTGCTGTTTACAGAGAAGGGCTGGTGGGAGATGTGGTGGTCAGAGGCTGTCTGGGGCACAGTGACCACGAAATAATAGAGTTTTCAATACTTGGTGAAGTAAAGAAGGTTGTCAACAAAACCTCTGCCCTGGACTCGCAGAGGGCAGACTTTGGCCTATTCAGCAGGCTGGTTTGGAGAGTACCTTGGGAAACAGCACTTAAAAACTGAGGGGTCCAGCAAGGATGGATATACTTCAAGAAAGGAATCTTAAAGGAGCAGGAGCAGGCTGTCCCTATGTGCTGAAAGGTGAGCTGGTGCGTAAGATGACCAGCTTGGCTGAACAGGGAGATTTTGCAGGAAATTAGGGAAAAAAGAGAGTCTATCACCTTTGGAAAAAAGGGCAGGCAACTCATGAAGCGTTAAGGAATGTAGTTAGATCATGTAGAAAGAAAATTAGAAAGGCAAAAGCACAATTTGAACTCAATCTGGCCACTTTTGTTAAGGACAACAAAAAGTGTTTTTATAAATACATCAAAGGCAAAAGGAGGGCTAAGGGAGCTGATGTTGTTTAGCCTGGAGAAGAGGAGGCTCAGGGGAGACCTCATCACTCTTTACAACCACCTGAAAGGAGGTTGTAGCAAGATGGAGATTGGTCTCTTCTCCCAGGTAACCAGCAGTAGGATAAAAGGACATAGTCTTAAGCTGTGCCAGGGGAGGTTTAGTTTGGACGTTAGGAAGAGGTTTGCAGAAAGAGTGATTGGGCATTGGAATGGGCTGCCAAGGGAGGTGATGGAATCACCGTCCCTGGAGGTGTTTAAGAAGAGACTGGATATGGCACTTCGTGCCATGGTCTAGTTGACAAGGTGGTGTTGGATCATAGATTGGACTTGATGATCTCAGAGGTCTTTTCTAACCCACTTGATTCTGTGATTTACCCATCAGGTGCCGTTGCTTGTGGTCTATGAGGCACAAGGGCTGGAGCACTCTCAGGCTCTTTGATTGACAGTGTTTCACTTTGAATGCATAATACTATGTTCTTTCATTGACTAAATGAAATCAGACTTCTGGACACTATTGTGATATCATGTGTCTGTGCTCCAGCCAGTCCCATTCAGGCCATGTAGCCTCTCTGAGAGGTAGCTGGACCATCAGCAGGTGTAGATGCTTGTCTGCTTAGCTGAGTCTACAGTCTGAACTGCTGAGTTTTCTAGATTTCTGCAGGTGGAGGATGCAACTCATCTTCCTCCCAGGTAAACATTTTAATCTTAGAAGATAATTTAAAACATTCTACAGAGATAAAAATTAGCTGCAAAAGGAGAAATATCACAAGCTTGGTGCTTTATGAAGACAGTCCAGGTATCTTGGAAGAAACTCTTCTTGAGAGTTATGGGAGGAATCAAAGTGTGGAAAGAAATGTTTCTGGCCTTCTCACTGAGAGTTACAGTTTCCATTTCTGAAATTATGTAAGTAGACCCTTACATTTGCTTTCAGTCTCTGACTGACTATTTATACTTGATAGTTAATTGTATTTCAGTATGTTTTGCATCTTCTGCCTGTGTCTCCTTTCCACAGAAGAACTTCAGTTTAAGGAATTTTATTTCCATCCTTCACTGGAAGATCTGTGATTGCCAAAGGAATGCGTCCAATCTTTCCTAGAACTATCCATGCTGAGTTTGCTTTTATGTTGGTATCTGCCAGATCCTGTCTCCAGGACTATACTTTCCCTGGGGCGTTAGTCTAGAAAATGTCCAAAGAGAGCAAAAGTTGCTCTTTGTGAGTCTACAAATGCTTTAGTCTATGTCACAAAAGTGTGCCTTCATGCATAAGGTGCTGAGAATCATATCCTGTCTTAAGTTAGACCCATGAAAACTCATAAAATCAATGGAGATGCATGGGAAGAAGTGAATAAGTAGTATTTAGCTCAGAAATGCTGTGCATTCATCTGTAAGTTTAATAATCTATTGATAGAGTCATCCTGTCTTCCAAAGCATGCCAACACTTCCTATAATATGTTGTGATTGTGCTGCACTTTTAGCAAAGGTGGGTCGTGTGTTTAAAAATGACATTTGCTTTACCATTCTGCCTAAATTGTGGATAATGTTTTAATAAATGGCATTTTTTAAAAGAAATATATTATTTGATAAAATTATTACTCAAACTGAATTCCATCAAATTGTCACAGTTGTTATGTGCTTAAAAAGCTTCTGCTCCTCTATTATTAAGTGGTAAAAGATTATAATTTGATAAAAATGAATACCAAAATGACTGATTTTTAAAAGTATGTTTCAATAAAATTCAGTATAAAAATTCAAAGCAAAATGTAAAAAAAGATTTTCTTTTTTATTTTAAATCTACACATTTAAAAATATTTCAGTGAACAAATTAATGTTGCAATAAAAGGTGCATCACCTGTACTACATACTCCTCAGTTTCCACCACTATCTCATCCACTTATATGATGAGTCATCAGTCCATACTTACACAATATTTACTTCTTTACTATAATAGATACAGCATTTGCATTGCAAACATTAATATAAGTGCAAAGGAGGTTGTGATAGTAGAAGGTAAGACCTAGTACTATGTGAACCCTCTTAGTCAAGGTCATTAGCTTTGGTGGGTATATATATTTCCATCTCTGGAAGAGCTTTTTTTGCAGGCATAATTGCATAACAGTCCTTTTCTAACATGACTAAATATATTGCAGCTGATTGTTCCTTGACATGAATTTAACTGTAATGACCACTCGTTTTTTAACTCAGAGCACCAGAAGACTCAAAACTGCAGGAAACTTTTTTTCTTGTTCAGTTTAAAATAAAATTAAATAATAATCAACTAATGGTCAAGCATTCAAAAGAGGGTGGTAAGAAAACCAGGAAATAAGAAGCTTTGAAGGAGTTTAAAATTAAGGACCTGAACTGCTAGTGAAAAAAGTTTGCTTGCTTATTAAATCAGCAATAACATCAATTGAATAGAAAATTAAATGAACTAAGTAAACTACAAAAAATAAGAAATGAAGAACAGACTATCAATGACCCAGAGAATATAAAGATAGTAGTAATTTCCTGAATACTTGATAAACTAACAGAAAACAAGAGTAAAGCTATAAAAAGATAGACCCTGCATATTTAGATTTGTTCCTGGTGTGATAAGATTCACAGATCACAGAATCAACCAGGCTGGAAAAGACCTCTGAGGTCATTGAGTCCAATCCATGACCCAACACCACCCTGTCAACTAGACACACACTAAGTGCCACATCCAGTCTCTTCTTAAATATCTCCAGGGACGGTGACTCCATCACCTCTCTTGGCAGTCCATTCCAATGTCTAATCACTCTCTCCGTAAAGAATTTCTTTCTAATGTCTAACTTAAAAGTCCCCTGGCACAGCTTATGACTGTGCCCTTTTGTCCTATTACTGGTAGCTTGGAAGAAGAGATTGACACCTACATGGCTACAATCTCCTTTCAGGTAGTTGTAGAGAGAGATGAGGTCTCCCCTGAGCCTCCTCTTCTCCAGGCTAAACAACATCAGCTCCCTCAGCCACTCCTCAAAGGACTTGTGCTCCAGACTCTTCACCAGCTCAGTTGCCCTTCTTTGGACACTCTCCAGCAACTCAATATCCTTCCTAAATTGAGGGGCCCAGAACTAAACACAGCACTCGAGATGTGGCCTCACCAGCACTGAATACGGGGGAAGAATCACTTCCCTGGTCCTGCTGGCCACACTGTTCCTGATACAGGCCAGGATACCATTGGCCTTCTTGGCCACCTGGGCCCACTGCTGGCTTGTGTTCAGCCTGCTGTCAATCAGTACCCCCAGGTCTCTTTCTGCCTGGCTGCTCTCCAGCCTTTCTGTCCTCAGCCTGTAGCACTGCATGGGGTTGTTGTGGCCAAAGTGCAGGACCTGGCACTTTGCCTTGTTGAACCTCATCCTGTTGGATTCGTCCCATCTATCCATCCTGTTCAGGTCCCTCTTTAGAGCCCTCCTACCCCCAGCAGATCAACACTCCACCCCAATTTGGTGTCATCTGCAAATTTGCAAATGGTAGACTCGATCCCCTGATCCAGATCATCAATAAAGGTACTAAATAGAACTGGGCCCAACACTGATCCCTGGGGGACACCACTTATGACCAGCCACCAACTGGATACAGCATTGTTCCCCACCACTCTCTGGGCCCAGCCCTCCAGCCAGTTCTTAACCCAGCAGAGGGTCCCCCTGTCCAAGTCATGGGCTGCCAGCTTTTCCAGGAGTATTCTATGGGAGACAGTGTCAAAGGCTTTGCTGAAGTCCAGGTAGACCACATCCACAGCCTTCCCCTCATCCACCAGGCGGGACACCTGGTCATAAAAGGAGATCAGGTTGGTCAGGCAGGACCTACCCCTCTTGCTGGCTGTCTCTGATCACCCAGCTGTCCTGTAGGTGCTGCGTGATCACACTTAGGATGAGCTGTTCCATATCCTTGCCAGGCACTGAAGTCAGGCTGACAGACCTGTGGTTTCCCTGATCCTCTTTCCAGCCCTTCTTGTGGATGGACATCACATTGACTAAATGAGAACAGAAGAGAAGAAAAAAAACCTCAATGCAGCATCAGCAGGACAATTCTGGAAAGGAGGGACACCGGTGTTGACAGGGGGAGGGTTCAAAGGAAGGAAAAATAGGAAGAGAGATGAAGGAGAGAGAGTGCTCTCTTCCTTTCAACAGCATCGTGGTAGCAGGTAAACCGCCATCAGCCTCTGGTTTTAGAGGTCTCAGCACTACCTTACCTCTATTTTTAAGAACTTGTGAAAAGCCACTTTTACAGTATTTTTTCAGGAAATACTGTAAACACAAGAAGTCTCTCACTTCAGAGGAAAATCAGCCCTCCAAACCTACTGAGTATCTGCTTGGGTTAGTACATCTGCCATTGGACAAGTCCATTTCTTGACAAGATGAGATTAGGCCTTTTTATATATAAGTGATGACTTGTCAGAAAACAGCGGAAAATAATCTTATTAAACATTTATTACTTTACTTTCAAGGAATTCTGCAGTTTGCTTAATTTTAAGGGACATGTATAAGTGTAAAATGCATATTTTTAGCTAACCTTAACTGTAAACCTCCGGGCAGTCTTTCAGGAGGCAAATTCCTTCTTCAGATAAAAACTTGTCTTCCATTAAGAAAAAAAGTTTGTGTTTAGCTTGGTTTTCTAGTTTGTTTTGGAAAGTTTGTATCAGGCTTTTGCATTCCATATCTTACCTGAACAACATGGATACTCCTGCAGGAACATGCACATTAACACATTACCTTGAAGAATTCCAACTTTTCTGATATTTGAGATTAATTCCTGTATTTCGTTACCTTTAAAAGATGTGCTTCATAATGGTGTAATTGCTAGTCCATTATACCTCTCCTGAAAAATTTTCCTGCAAGAATTTTGTTTTGGATGCCCTCAATATTTCCATAAAATACTGCTGTCTCTTTAGATCATGTTCCTTTCCTTCCTGTAACTGCAGACAGAATATAATTCTTTTAGTGGTCTGTGTGAATATTCATAAGTGACATGTACTCTGAGTTCTCAAATATCGGATAGAGAGGTTTTACAATTATTAGATCAGGGCTTCTCTCAGTTGTACCCTGGGATTAAAATGTCTTTATTTCTGTGCAGTAGCAGAGGAAGAACACAAGATTACAATAGATTTAACAAAAAGGAGATAACTTTGCATTATTTTTCATTCTTCTTTCAGTCTCCATCACGAGGATGGAGTCATGCTGTGACATTCTTCTCTGGGTATTGGTACATGAGAATGATATACTCGACTTTGAATGTCTCAAGTTTAGTAATGTATAATAGTTGAGTTTTACTTCTTTCACCCCAGTATTTTGCATTTTGATAGGCAAGTGCCACTTCACCACTACGGCCCTTCTGCTGACCTTTAACACAGCAGGTAGCTTTAGCAGTGCAATTATCACAATGGGTCGTGGTGTCCTGGAGGAAGTCAGCATGTACACATGTATAAACTGGGATATCAAGGATGTAAAAATCAGAGGAGCACATACCAGGCAAAAAAAGTCATTTGATCATGTCAACCTAGTTAAGCCAAAGTCAGTGATGGTTTTGTTGGAAATTCTTGCCTATCCTCCTTCATGCATTTGAGCGAAAACGTAAGAGACTACAGATTAATGTGACCCCGTTTTACTTTCTCTTACACTACTATAGTTTCCAACTCAGAAATTTCTGCCTACCAGTTGAATAACAGGAAATCATCATACAGGAATGTGATTTACCTGCTTGATGCATAGTTACTAAGTTTGATCACTGGTTTCCATTTTTATCACTGCCACTGGTTTTTACACAGGTCATTGTTCACAAATGTGTGTGCTTAAAGCATAAATGCATGTCAGGGTGTCCATCCTTATTACATAGAACTACCTTGTAAGAGAAAAAACCCCAATATTTCACTTTCAATAACAAGAGGACATCAATAATACGAGTCTCCGTGAGTTATTACTATACCACGTTCAGCAAAGAGCAATCAATGTGCACTACCATAAGTAGAAGACATCCCACCCATGAAAGGCAAAGCAAAACAGACAGAACTGTTTCACCTACTGTAGCTTTTACTACTGCACTTGTAGTTACAACTACTGGTGGTGAGGAACTGCTCTCAAATGTTGCTTGAACTGAAAATGGCTTTTATGACAGAAGCATTTGTATTATGTGATACTTTTGCCCTTGTAAATATAACTCGGGAAGCTTGGAGGGGCTTTCTTTTCCTTAATGAGTAGCACCCTTTAGAAACACACTTGATACACCCTCTTTGCTTTTGCTTTCCTTACCTTCAATGTTTCTCTTTTTTTCACTTGGTGGCTTTTGTTGTCACACAGTTTGCCTTCCCAAGCTCCAGCTTCCCTCCATCTTCTTCCTAATTCTCCCTCCAAACAAAACAAAACAAAGCTCTGTTCACTATTTTTTCTTCCCAAGACAAATTCATGTTTTTTCAACATACTGCAGGAGGACAACCTATGCTGATTTTGCTGCTTAAATATTATTTTTCATAGTTTCTGTGTTTATTTTTCCAAATGTGCTAAGAGACCTCCCGATGAGATCCCTTCTTTTCTCTTCACAATATTCCCCTTAGGAATCTGGATGTTGCTAATATCTCTTGGGTAAAATCCAGCCACTGTGTTCACAGCAAGTCAAGCTGAATTTACTCCATGCTTTGCAGCTGTTCCATTGTCTCCTTATTACAACACAAGATTCTGTTTGTTTTATTTATTTATCATTTCTAAGTACCAGGCTTTCTGGCAAAATGTTACCATCTGGAAGTTACATGGAAAATGTTTAGCACAGCTTTAACACATGCTCCAGAGTATGTGTATGTGTACATGCATTTGATTCTTGGTAAATCAGCATTTAGGGAATATGGGGAAATAGACTGTGAAATGCCATCAGCTTGTCCTGAGCTATGGTGTTATTTAATAAAATCTCTAGCAATTTCAAATAGCAGAAAC
>NC_087553.1:50025308-50035308 GCF_036250125.1 Pseudopipra pipra | reverse complement strand
AAAATAATATCTAAGGATATAAATAAGTACCAGATATCTCAAAAAGGCAGTTGGAGTTTCCTATTTTAAGAATGTAATATTCAGTATATTTCAATAAATAATTCTTTCCTGTTTCTCAGAACAGCTTTTTTACTTTATTTGTACAATTTTCTAGTTAAAGCTACAGCCAATAGTAAGTGCAGTAAATTATACATTTCTGAAATGATCATTTGAACTAGATTTCCACTTCTATAACATTTAGGTAATAACCCATTTCAGAATATGCTTTCTTATTATAAATACTAAAAACTTTTTTTCCTCGTTCCTTGAAAAAGTGTTAGAATTAATATTAAACACTCATTTAAAAACACATAGTACCAAAATTGATGTTAAATTAAAGGAATTCCTTGCATTAGATATTAAGCTTTAATGACAATTTAAGGGTGAAAAACAAACATTTTTTTATTATGTTATTCATTAGAGAATTATTTCATTTTACATGGAATTGTAACTATCGCCAATTAGACTGCTTGCTTGAAAAGACACTCTAGTCGGGATGTTCTCTGAATTACATAATTCACCATATTCTTACTAATGAAAAGTTTAGGTGACAGAATACATAATGCAAAAGTTCAAGCTTTATACTTACCATCCTTTATTCATTCATACATAGAATATGTACTTTATTATGTTAATCAAACTTCTACATAAGTCTATTTTTCTGAGTAATGCATTGCAATTCAATTTCACTTCGATAGAGTAGTGCAAGCAATTACATCTATTTCATCCATAGAAACTCATCCCTCTGACTCTTTCTTTATCTTTTTAAATGCTGTATTGACTTATGGTATGTAAGCTGTTAAAATCGCACAGACTTACAAAGAATCTTCGTTTACAAATGGAAACTGAAGAAGAAAACTTCTGACTTTTTAAATCTCTGATATTTAAATTGCATTTTCATATGTACAGAAATAGCTCAGTAAGATTATTTTAAGTAATTCTTTAGTTCAACCTTTGTCTTTCTAGTCTAAACAATTTTTTTTTATTTCTCCAAAGTTTATCTGGACTTTTTCAATATGATGTATGTCAAGGAATCAGCCTAAGTGATAAAAGCAGGAAAGCAAAGAAAATCTGCATCAGTGAGTATTTATATTGGCAAGAGCTGACACTTCTGTAAAAGAAAAACAAGCACAGAGGCTGTTCATTTCTGAAATGAAATCAGCTTCACTTCATTTCTCTCAGGAAAACATCATTGCATGAAATGATATAAATCAGTATTGATATCAGTAAGCTTCAAACTAGAAGAGACAAATGCACTCTGCAGCACAGTAATTCAATGGCTCCGAGTCAAGTTTACTGTTGTCTCATTTCTACTAATCATTGTAAAAATTCCCTGCGAAATAATTATCCCTAAAACAATCAAGACAGTATATCTCTATAAAGGAGAGGATCGATTTAACAACAAACTCTAGATTTAACTGTATTGATTAAAGGGCATTCAGTGTAATTTTAGTGAATTATGTTTGGCTTTCATTTCCCAGTAGAAATTTTTCTTGTGATGATCAAAAGGTAAATTACAAATTACTACATGGTCTTTTGTGTGCTACCTATACAACACCCAACTATTTCTTTTCAAAGAAACATTGATGTAAGAAAGGACAAAATATTGGGTTTTTTTTACACATGACATCTTACTATAAGAATCAGATGACTGAGTTTATAGCACTTACCTAAGAGTCTGATGTCATCTTCTCAATTCATTAACAGGGAAATCAAGACTGCACTAAAGAGTCTGTGTTAAAGGAACAAATCCAAGATCATCTTATGAGAATAGAATTAGAAAGATTAAGAAAGTAATATGATTTTTCTTCTTAAATAGGAGTAATTTCAAAGGAGCTGTTAACACTTTCATTTCTGAAACTTCCTTACTGGCACAAGGGAGAACTAAAGGAATCAGAGAGATTCAAAGACAATTTAATGTATCTGTAAGTCTGACACCACCGCTGATACAATTTAATTGAGGACTAATTGGAACTAAGAAGGCTAGTTATTTTGTGAACTGCACGTGTATTAGTTCCAGTCATTTTTAATCCGATGTAATGATGATAAAGAGTCTAACTTACTTTGTTTAGTTAATAACATTAGGCCAGAAAGGATCACCTAGTCATTTCATGTTACCCAATACATTGCTAATATAAACAATGTCTAATTACAGTGACTACATACTCCCATGAAATGACCAATTAGAGCATTTGCTGATTCTAAATGTTCACTGTTAGAGACATTTCCACATGCTTTCTGTGTATCACATTCATAAATTCTATCCTAGCTGGTAGGAAGCATAAGAGCAGAATATGTGAGGAAAAAGTTGGTTTTAAGCAGCACAAAGGACATTTAAATTCTCAGACAGAGCTTCCATGCAAAAATGTATCAAATTAAAATGCATTTTTGTTATTCTCTAGGACTACATAATATTGCACATTTATATGCTCTTGCTGAATTGAACAGATCATGCAGCGTGTTCAAGACTCATATGATAAAGAAGTCATACGTTAACATTTTAATATTTAGATCAACAAACTTAGTGATTTGTATTCACTTACAAAGCTGATTTATTGACTGTTAACCTGTAGCTGATATGAATAATACCAGAATAATCTCTTTTTGTTACTTTACCGATGAGTCAATAACTGCCCCCTGAAAACACCAGTCCAGCATGTACCAATGTTTTATGAAGTGGCAAAATCAGACAATAATGTTGACAGCATGTTTGTTAACCTCAATTTCAAATCAAAATAGCAAAATGCAATAAATGAAAACAAATTGCTTTTTTAATGATTGAATTATTATCCCTTAAGTAATCATGCTGAAAAATTTGCCGGTTCTGTCAAAGCAAATAACAGTATACCAGTATGTGCATTACCATATCTAATTCACACAAAGTTTTAGAAATACTGGAAAAAATGATACATGGTTATCTAGGCAATTTAAATAAAATAAATGCATTTACAAGGAATGCAATTAATGCATATATCACAGACAAATAAAAATATGATACTGAAAAAGTATCTGGAAGTATTTCAATTGCTCTGCAGGTGCCTAAAATGCTTCGCTACCACACGTGTTTGTACTGTGCAAGGTCTCAATCCTCCTACGACTTCAGTGAGTTCAAATGTTGCCACTCAGGTCGGTATGCTAGTGTCAGGTGCTTTTCCTGTTCTTATGCAATGCCTTAAACAATGCTAATCTACTTAGATGAAAAGTTTTCCTTGGAATAAAAGACAGCATGGCACATATCTGCCCACCAGAATTGTTTGAGGGAATTAAAATGTAACTGAAAAACCGTATCATGTAAATAATTACAATGTGCAAAAAGCTAAAAGCAAAAATTAACAAATGTTCTCTTAAATTATTGGTATATGCTGAATGTGTGCTACACTGTCTTGTCCAGGATATTTAAAAATGAAATATATGATAAACTTTGTCTTATTGTACTTAGATTAATAAAAGAAAGTAATTAAAAGACCCTCACTTATTTTTTTTCTAGGAGCTAGAAATTATTAACTATCCAGAAAAGAATCAAAGCTTTTATATGAAAAATCATTCTTTGGGCTGAATTGCAATAAATCAGTAAGACTGTTATTTTTCAATAGGTAATAATCGTCTTCATATAAACCAAAAATATTGTTTGGGATGATTAATATACAATGCCGTATTATGCATTTGGGAGTGTCAATGCATAATTTTTAGTTCTAATGTTATTATGTAATTGAGAGAACATGTTCATTTGCCCTAATAACTACTAAGACGCACTTAATAAAATGAAATGTAATAATACTTGTAATTTAATCTATTCATGGAAGTAATTTTAAAAGTCTAGCATTCTCCTTAATGTGGATAACATTCATAAATTATAAAGTGTTGTGATGCAGAATTGACAATGCCATTGTTTTTTACACTTTGAGATGAATCTGCAGCCTTCATTATCTGCATACCAACTCAGGATTATCAAGGGCAAACAAAAGATAATTAACACCAGAAACAGGCAAATGCAGGAGCTACTGAGTGAGGTTTTTCATTTAATGTTGAACCTTTGGAAACTGGAAAATAGAATAACTGTTCAAAATCTTTTTTTTGTCCTTGCACAAAACTGTTCCAGTATGTTTTCTTTTCTACATTTTAAATATATTTTTTTTGTTATAAAACTATATTGGCATGTTCAATCTCAGACGTATTCAGTAAATGAATGTATTAAGAAAAGCATTTTTTCAAAGTACTAAGTGTTAATTTTCTGCAGTGGTTTTGCTTTTTTTTTTTTGTCTAGAACAGCAGTAACTATGATGTGCATATTCAAATTCTATAGTTTCACTTGCCCATAGCAGAGCTGTAAATAAGTCACTTCTCCTTACCTTATGGTGCAATGCTCTAGGATAAGGATGAAAACTTCTACTATACAAATTTGATACAAAAATAAGATATATTTTTATGTTAATAGCTTGTAGGAAAAAGCATATGAGACTGCCTATGGCATTTTTATATGTACTCATAGCAGAACAATAAAGGTTTACTAAATGCTGATATAGTTACAAGACAGTATACTTCACAGTGAGAATTGCTGAAATGTTCCTTTTCAGTTTTTTGCACAAGAAATCTTGAATACAATTCTGCATTGTACTCTAAAATGTTTGCTATAAAACTAGTAATTTCAGAAATTAATCTGTGAAGATCCTCAACAAAGAGAACCTTTTGAATGCAAGGCAAAGAAGCATTATATCTTTGGACTCTCTGTAAATGAACATCCTTCTGCAAAAGGTCCAGGCAAAGTCATTTTACAAATGGAAATACATGACAGTGATATTCAGAGTTTTATACAATTTGCAGATGTTGATGACAGTCCAAATCTCCTCCCCTTACTTACATAAGAAATTCTTATTTCAGGGGAATGTGATTATTAGCCCATGAGCTATCCATGAAAGATTCAACCATTTGTGTTTAAACATCATGATATATTACAATACCATCACTTTTTACATTTTAGTACTAGAAATGCCTTTTAAGTAACTGATCCAAAGATGATATGCGAACAGTAGGAGCTTGCTTTTCACCCAGCACAGTGGGTTGACGGCCCTTTATGCAGGGATGAGGTTTACACACTAACACAACTTGATGAGTCTTCTTCTATTCCACAAGGTATAAATTCAGTTATAGTGGTACCTCCATTATCAGAGTTGTCCCTTATTTCTGCTGCCTGAGCCTTTTTTCTCTGGTCTTGATTCACACTGGACAGTGACAGGCATCAGAGGGTGCATGGAACAGGGAAGCCTTTGTGAATACACTGCCCCTCAGCCAGACCTCAGAGACAGGAAGAGGCTGAGGCCAAGGCCCAGTGCTCCCTCCACATCCTTGGTTCAGTTCTCACGGCCAGACAAGTATTTAAGCACCTGAAATCCCACAGCCACTGTGTGGTTCATGATAAGCTCAATATGAGTCAACAAAATGCCCTAGAGATCAGAAGGACATGAAGTCCTGGGATCCGTCAAGCACAGCACGCCTAACTGGTTGAAAGAAGAGATTGTACCACTGGGCTCAGCCTCACCTGAAGTACTCTGTGCAGTTTGAGGCTCTATAATAGATTACAATGTGTCCAAAGTAGGGGAACAAAGATGCCAAAAGGACTAGAAGGCATGACTTATGAGGAGCAGATTAGTATATTTTGTTTATTTAGCTAAGAGAAGAGAAGCCTAAAGGGCAATCTCATCACTGTCTACAACCTCCTCATGAAGGGAGCAGAGAGGGAGGTGTTGATCTCTTCTTTCTGGTGTCCAGTGAGGGAATGGATTAAAGCTACATAATCGGAAATTCAGACTGGATATTATGAAAAAGTTCTTCACTGAGAAGGTGGTCAAACACTGGAACAATCTCTTGAGGAAAGTGATCATGGTCCCAAGACTCCAACTGGACTTCAATAAATGTTTGAACAATGCCCAGCTTTATGTTTAATTTTTTTTTTTTTGTTTAACTTTTAGGTTGCCCCACATGGAGGCAGGATTTGGAGTCAATGATCCTCATGGGTCTCTTCCAACTCAGGATACTCTAGGAATCTAATATTCTAACTAATGGGAGTCTCAGGCACTGACTAGTTGTCATTCCAGTTCCTAGATACTTCTGAAAAACAGAGCTCTAAACTTTTCCCACACTCAGTTGGGAAGCTTGAGAATTTGGGGAAAATTAAGAATCAAGATGCTAAAACTCTTAAGTGCTATGGGGATCTAATTTTTTTTTTTAATTAAAACTCCTTTTTTTTTAAGGACATTGGCTTCGGTTCTGCAAATATTTGTATAAAAGCTTTTTAACATAAAGTCTTTAAAATTAAATGTACCATGGCTGGAAAAGATACCATGTGCCTTTGAACTAATAGAGAATATCAGTTCCTTCACATAAATTTATTTATTTAAAAGCCCCTGTCCTTTCATTGAATTCATCTTCTATTTAAATCCCCTTCCCCTGAAGGAAGATAAGGCATACTCTACTATCTGTGAGTTGACTGTAAATATATTTTAGAGAGTATGATACCTTTTTTAATTATGCACAGGAAAACACAATTGAAGTAGATGCAGCTTGATTACCAGGTGACAGGGTAAAAAACACATGGTGCCAGATGGTGGTAGTGGGCATTTGTGGCCTCTGTTGCAATCACTGCTCCCCATGAATCCACCCCTGTCTCCTGAAACAGAAGCAGCAGCCTCTGCTGCTCCAGAGGACATACACAGACCAAACAGATAACGTAGAGCTTCTCCATTCCATAGACATTTCAGTAAAGTCTTGCTTCCACTCTTTGTCCTTCCAAATACTGCTATTACTACTACTAGTAATAATAACAATAATGAAACCTAGTTGCTAATCTTCATATGTACTATGAGACTTCCTTCTCAAAAGTTTTCTCTAGATCTATCCTGCACAATTTTCTAAACATCTTTTAAATGTCTGTGGTGTTCATGGTTTTATTTTAAGACTTTACTATACCCCATGATTTTCAGAAATCTGTAGTAAATAAGAGCTTCATCAGAACAAAAGGAACTTCTGCAAGCAGACAGGGTGCCTGTGGAAAGGACTACTTTCAGCTGGTACGAGGGACAATGAGCTACTTTTAGGTCTATATGCCTAGCAAATTTTCCAGAACTCTTGGAAGAAATCAGAGAAAGTTTGAGAAGATTGGCAACAAGTCATTAAAACTAGAAATAAACAACTTCAAGTGTATCAAAGGACTAGATTTATCATATACTGGATACAGGTTGATTTTTCTCCCTTGCAGGAATATTTATGAAAACACATGCACCACAAAACATGCATCCACAAACCTATTGCCTGAGGATGAAATGATAGTAGATTATAACTCTTCCAGGAAGAACTGCCTTTGTGCATTTAAACTCAGTGGTGACCTTCCAGCACTGAACCAATAAAGAATTTTCTATTTCAAGTTGGGCTATATGTGATAAGGAAGCACTGAATCCTAACATTTACCCCTAAGATTCAACTTCTATTTAGAGTGACCAGAATAAGGATGAATATAGTGTCAAAGTGTTTCAGCACCTCAGAAGTCTGACCTAACACCTGCAGAATCCTTACAATATGGAAACGATTGGAGGTTTTATGCCTTTGTGCCCTAGAGATGCCATAAGTGCTTCCTTGGCTGAACACTTGATGAATGCTATGTTGTGGCTGCTTCAGAAATCCTTTAGATCTCCTTTCTGTCTTTAGTTTTGAGATCCCTCCTAGAATACATACCCCTGGTACGGGGTCAGCTTCAACATGCAGTCCTTCTTGTGTTACAACTAAGAACTGATGAGAGTCAGAAAGAAAAAGGTACTTTTCCTTTGATTGTCCTGGATGAGATTATGCTTCTGGTTTTTCAGGGCTGGGACTTACTGCTTGAATAATTGCAACATGTACCAGATTTCCAAAACTGCCTGCCTAATGACCATAACTGCCAAATATATGCAGAAACTGCAGGAACAAAGAATGGGTAGGTAATCTGCCTGTGTGTGCAATTATAGTAGCAGTTGTCCATACACATTGCATGAATGTAGTTTTATGTATGCAATTATGGAAATCAAAGCCTAAGCTTGTACTGACAAATGTAGATACCTCCCTAACTGAAAGTGATGCTCTACTCTCTACTTTCAACTGACTGAAGAGCTTTTAAACTTCTTTTACTACATTGATTCTTCTAGCTGTCCATGCACACTGTGTCTTATAATATTATTCAATTGATCTGCAGTTGCAGGGGCCAAAGTGGATCTCTAGAAAGAGAGAGAATAATTGTCCAAATTTATCAGTCATGTCAGATAAATGTCTATAACTCAGAATGAACTCTTGTGAGTGGAGCTGGAGAAAGGAGTAATCTGGAACTCTTTTGAGTATCTCATTGATGTAAGAATAGAGAGACGAAGCCCTTGTTTGGTGGTCCAATTGTTCAGTGAACACATACTGTCAAAGTTACTGAAGCATATCCATTAATCTGCGTGCTACATGCTGAATAAAGGGATGAAAAATGCTTGATTCAAGCCACAAAATGATTTATTTGAGTTACAGCTGGTGGGGTTTTTTTTCAATCAGTTGTGAATTGCTAGAACATATTTTGTGTCCAGAAATTCTCAATCAACACTTTGTGGAACTCTTTGTGCACATTTAGGCTGCAATCTGAAAGTGAATTTGAAGTCTGAATAATGTAGCTAGTAATTCTATATTGAGTCTGTCAAGTACTTGTCTATGGACTCAAAACAAAGTTTGAGTATGGAAAAATATGGCTTGCTTGTGCCAGTACCTTTGACTTAAAGAAGGTAATTCTGTCACTCATACTCGTGAGCCGTTTTCAAAAAGAATGAAAAGCATTAACTCATCTCTCAAGAAAACAGGGAGGAATATCAACTTCTATACAGAAGTATTTAAATACAATGTTACACACAATTTCATTGTAACATCACATCAGTGTTTCCCCACAAATACATTTGGGGGGAAGGGAAAGGCAAAAAAGCTCTAAAGATCATGGTGTTCCTTAGTTCAATAATTCTCAGTTTCTTTAAAAAACTTCTATTTTAGATAGATAATGGTGGAAGTTACACTTCAAACTTAATACGTTTTAACTCAAATGCTGATGGCTCAAAGGTGATATGATAGTTAGTGCCTTTAAAGACTCTGGGCTGAGCATCTCATGTTCAAGTATTTATCTCCAAATAAAATAACAGACCTGAGGATGAAGATATCTACCAATGCTATGAGGATATAGGAAGACAGGTTCCTAATAGTTTGCTAAGAACACTGGTTTGATTTTTGACTACAACACAAAAAAGTAACATTGTTACTTTTATCTTACTCACTGTTAGAAAGTCTCTTCATTAGGAATCATTATGGTTTGCATGCTTCAGTTTACATAACAAGCAATAATTTCATAGTTCCATAGGCACATATCTCACTTCTCTATTTATTCAGTACTAGAGATAGGTATTGTATTTCTTTATTTATTATTTACCTCCAAAAAATAAGTAGGTTTAACAATCCAGATCATATTCCAACTTTAGATTTTCATACTACCTGACCAGGAAAACAATTGAGACAGTGTGGTGGAAACCTTTTCAGTTTAATGAGAGACAATATTGATTTCCTGTGCTTCCGCCTTGTTCTGAAGTATGGCAAAAGATTTCCACACAGCAGATAAGGCCAGGCTTCTCTGTGAAGAGGGATGATTCACCTTCCCTACCTCCCCTGGGAGAGGAACTTGAACTGGCACCATGTGCTTCCCTGAGGGATCAAATCTGAGAAAAGACTGTAGCATAGCTGAGCCACAGGGTCTACTTTCCAGCATGGAATTCAGAATTTTGTTTAAAATCCTGTGATTTCCGCCAAGACTGTTAAGAGAGTGAACCATCTCCAAATAAAAACTATACCAAACTTGCAGGCTAAGGAAGGAGCAGGCCAGGCAGTGTGTTCAGTATTCCTGACTAGGTCCAGGAAGGCACCTTTG
>NC_087553.1:49647808-49667808 GCF_036250125.1 Pseudopipra pipra | reverse complement strand
TCAGGAAGTGTAAACACAAGGAATAACACATTGGCTCTTGAAATTAACATTTCTCTCTAGAGTTGGTTTTTCAAAATCAAAGGTTGAAAGCCAAAGTTGAGGCATGTTGGTTAGAGATGTAAAGGATCTTCCATTATAGTATCTTATGTATGTTCTAAGGAGGAAGCAACTATACAGAATATGTATGAAAACCAAAAAGCTTTTCTTTTTCTTTTCCATAAGTGAGGGAGGTAGATAAGAGAACTCAACTTTTAAATTACTGAATACATTCTTATCTTGAAGACTTTCAGTATAGTGTGATATATTCCAAGCTGTTTATTACAAAGAAAAAGTAAAATATTCAGATTGGTATTTTTATGTTAATATGATGTGTATATATGGATAGATATATTATTTAAATGTGTTTATTTGCAAAAATTCTGCACTACTGTTTTGTTATGCAATAGGAGCAGTAAGCTAAGAACAAATTCCCATGTGAAGTGTTGAGTACCTAAACATAAACTCTGAATAAATATTTATACATTCCATGACTTCTTATTAATATCTATGCTACTCAAATCCTAACAGCCTGTCACAGCCTAGTTCTGACTTCTGATCAAAACTTTCTTATCTACTATATAATTGGAATTTTTATTTTAACAAAGTTTATTATGGTTCCTTGATGAACCAATTCTGGGTTCAGAACTAGTCAGTGTTTTTTATTAATGATAAAGAAGATAGAATAGAGAGCATGGTTATTAAATTCATATATGTCAACAAATTGGGAGGTAATGCAAGTGCATTGGTGAAGATGATGAGATTTCAAACCAATGGCAGCTTGAGAAAATCCCAGTAGAGGTTTAGAAAAAACTGTTATATGATGAAAGGCTGAAAAAAGGAAGTCTTAGGTTATAGAAAAAGCAACAGGTCAGATGCTAGGGGTTTCACCTTTCAAAAGGTAAAAAAATTAGCACATGTGAAGCACGGGGTCAGGTTGCTTAGGGCGTCCTGGAGTCCGCATCTTTGTAGGCCTTTACCAAATCATCCTTGGGGTTAGACACACATCTGTGAGAAGTAAGTTGTCACTGCTAACTCTTTGGTATAATAATCTCTTAGCAAGTTCAATTAAGACATTATGTCCAAATGTCCTCATCAAAACACCTCTCTCCTTTGAAGAACTGTTGACAAATTACACCTCTACATGAACTACAGACTGACAATGCAGTGTCACAAAGCAAGGAGATGAATGCAGCAGCAGCAAAAATAAAACATGGCTATGGTAAATTATGTCAAAGCACTTTTAGTTAAAGATATAAACAAATTAACATCCTCATTTCCATGGATAGCCTTCTTTACAGTTGACGGATCTACAATTATAAAGAAGACTTTCTTGTACCCCAGCACTTTCAAAATAATACTCTCTGTGAGAGATGTTTTTAATATAAAAGAAGGATTCTAATATCTTGCAGATCTGCCTTCTCATCTCAATACATTACTTCTTTGCCCACAGATCACAGAACATGAAGTTCCTCTGTCTCTGTGTCTGCCTCAAGCATTCACTCTTCCACAGGCTTTACAGCTTTACATGAAGAATTTTCTCTCACTTCCATAACTGGCAAACTACAACTGAATACTGTTTCCTTAAAGAAATCAAAATTTGTAACATTTAACTGAAACAACCACCAGGAGACAGGTAACAGTTGCAGGACACTTATGAAGACTGTAGGCTGTTGGAGAAGAGCTTTGATGCTTTAAAGGAAAAAGAAAGATAACAGGACAGGCAGTTGAGGGATAAATATATACTAGGAAGGCATGTATAAAGTAGGTTCCAAATATTTAGGGACAAAGCCAAATTCTCAAAGCCTGCAATAACTCGTCTGATACAAGGTGAACTTGTCTTCTGAGTTTTGCATATGCCTGATCCTACCTTGGGAAAACATGTTTAGTATAATAGCTACTAAAATCCTGCTAAAATCTAGACAACAGCAACAAAACAAGTGCTACATTCAACTTTTAAACATTAGAATGCATGCTGTTCCTGACAAGAAAACAACCAGATCCTATAACCAAGTACATGATTTCTTAATTAAATTGAGTTGAGCTGCTGTCAACAAGGAGACAATATACTTGATACAATATTCTCAATTATGAATAGCATGTTTTCTACAGTGGATTCACATCACATCAGCTTTAATGTAAGGGGATACTGAATCCAACAAAACAGCAGTGAGAACACAGGACAACAAAATATAAATAATTACAATAAACAAGGTTTAGATTTGGTTAGTAGAAATAGTGCTCATTCCAAGCTTTGAATAGAAAATGCAAATTTTCTTTGGAAAAAATGTGAAGCCAGACAATGCCTTTTATAACCATCAGCACTGAGTTACCACAGTGATCCTTCCCTTCTTCAAAAAAAGAGCTTTAACAATTTAAGTTTCCCTGTATATCTTTCATGCAATTCTACAGAAGGAAAAAAAATTAGTTAATTTTTTATTTGTGTATGTGAAAAAGAAAAAAGTGCCAGTAGTCCAGTGTTTAATTCTGAAAGCTGCCAGGAAAGTTCCAGGACTTAATCCCTCCAGGATTCCCAGAGGAACAAATTCCACAGTTCAGATCCGGGTCCTCTAAACATTGTTGCCCATATTCACCCAAAATCTTTAATGTTCTGTTAAAATCATTTAAGAAAAAGTGGTGGGGGACATCAAAACAGAGAAATTGAGTCTCTCGGGCAGTTAAGTCAATGTAATGACTGACACTGAAAAGACTTTGCTCTTGGTTTTGTATTGAAGAGGTGGTAGACATTGAGAGAGAAGCTGCCTAGGTCAACGTGCTTACTGTGAGCCATGTAGCCAAATGTACGGTTTACAACAAATCATGTAATTCTTTTAAGCTCTTTCAGAGCATTTTTATTCCTCTCAGGGGTTGCAATAACCAGTCTGTAATTATGAAAGAATAATTTTTTTCTGGGTTGCAGCTGAAAGCATTTTGTATTGCTGTGGTGACTTAGGCATCTAGTAACACCAGGGAGTTTTTTGCTTTGGTAGTCAATGGCACAAAGGGCAATAAATTAGCTCATGTCTTGAAGTCCCTCCCAAGCTTATTTTCTATAAGACTTCAATTCTGATACTACTGGCTCACTAGTTTTCCTAGTGACTTCCTGTAGAAGTGTATAAAGATGATGAATTTTCTAAAACTTGGATGAAGAAAGTTTTCCCAGGGGAATATTTGGGACTGAATAATTTCTAAGCCATATGTGGTATGGCAGCCTATATTGATTTTCTTTTAAGATTATGTTTGCATGTTAAAGTAATAAAGATTTTTAAAAGGTAAAAAACCCTCCAAACAATTAGGTAGCTCCCAAGAAATTTTAACTATTTCCAAAACCAAATTATGCTCAGTTTAACCCATTCTTCGTCGCAATTCTGTAGACAGCCTTAAGCCTGCAAACATTAGATCTTCACAACCAGTTGGTTAGTCTGCAGATATTCCTCTAACTGTACTATTTATCCACTATCTTTACTTCATTACAGTGACTGTACTTCAGTATATGAAAAGAGCAAATCAGAACATGCTATATTTGTGTAACACATTTTCAGTGGAGCTTTTAACATCAAACAACTGCATTTTTTAGTTACATTTTTGCTTATTACTCACACTACCTTCAATTCTTTTATGCTCTAGGCAGTCTGCACTGCAAGTGCAACTTTGATTCAGCTACACAAAGTGTTCCATGCATATGCTGGGAGAAGATCCACAGCTACAGAATTCTTCAAACTGTGGGAGAATATTTGTGTCCAAGTCAACAAGGTGAGCTACTAAGCTCAAAGAATACTGCGGCAAATCTAATTATTTCTGTATGTTTTCATATTTTTGTATTTAAAGAACAATTTAAATATTTATTTTTATCTGAAGCATCTTGGCTTTCTAAAGAATTCCCTGTGTTAATATTAAGTATATTCCAAGTTTAACTTGTTGAAATATATTATGTACAACTTCTATTGCTGTCTGACTTTTTTTCCCTCATAGACCTGAACCAGTATTTCCTCAAGAAGCGCTGTATCACATCGTATCAGTATAGCTATAGATCTGTAGAATGTCCTACAGCAGTTTAAAAAAAAAAGCTCTCTTTTCCATTCCACGATTACAGACAAAGAATTTTTATATTTATGCATTGGTAGGCAAATGGAGACAAATCCTCAAATCCTACAGCATTTTCTAATTGTTATTCATGTTGTCTAATTCTATTACTTTGTCTTTCTACAATTTCATGTTATTATAAAAAGTTTATTATTTTTCTTAAGTAGAAGTGAACTTCTACTCAATGTTTATTGATATGAATATGTACAACCACTTAGGGAGATACTAATCCAAATACTGAGAAAGGGAAGAAAGAATATTAGATGAGTAATTAAATACAAATTCAGTAATGCCACAACTGTCCCAGAATCCATTATTATTTCTCCTTGAAGATCAGGAAACATCTCCTCCATGTGTTTATCACATATACTGAAATGCCAAAGAAGCAGCATTAGTTTTAGATAAAATAATGCCTATATGCACATCTCCAGCTTCAAACAAGAAGGGGAGGAAGGTCCTGTTGTCACGTATCCTTGTGAGGCAGCTGAGGGTGTGCTACCTCATTTCCCTGAGAGAGCAAAGCTACAACATCCTGGTGGAATAAAACTGGACACAAAATTCCTATAGAAACAGTGCTCCTCAGTGGGCTTTGTTTATGGTAATACTTTGTCAATCTGGCACTCTCAAATTACACCTTTCTACCCTAAGCCCTCCAAGAGCCATTTTGAGAAAAAAAAAAAAGGAAAAAGGAAATAACAACATTTTCTTCTCTCAAACAGAACACTGAAGCACAAAAAATACATTTGAAATATACTGATTTTCATATCTATCATCTTATCTATCACCAAGGATTTCAAGTCTACCATGGTGGAGCTGGGAGCTGCACTGACTTGGCAATGGAAAGCTGAGGCAACAGGCCTAGCTGGCAGGCACCACTGAAGATGCTGACAGGAGATAAAAGTGCATAGGAATAATTAATTAGGCCACTAAAGTTTGTCTTCTTTAGTTCATCGCTAGAGGAGATGGCATAAGATGGAATTAATGATCAATGGTCACAAAATGCCTCCGGTGCATCAAGTAAGGTGTAGGAACAAGTACAAATGAGTTTGCGTAAGTCTATTATTGCTTTTACAACCTCTAAACTAGACTTGCTTTCCTATTTATAGTATCTGTTGATAAAATGTTATCAGTTAGTGTAGAAGAAGCTAGTGTTCTTTTTGCCTTCTCTTCAATTACTGTAGGATAAAAGGGAGGCGAGTCCCTCAGGGTGGGGAGAAGAAAAATAATGATAATCACAACCCCCATCATTACCAACTGCACAAAACTGGTCTTGCAAACACAACTTTTCTTTTGTGATACATTTAAAAGATGTAAACTCAGCTATTGCAGTTTGTAAGATCCGTCCTGTGAGCACCTGATATGACTTCACTGGTATGTGTAAAACAAAGTCCAGAGCACCTTTCTCCTTAAGCTTGGTTGCTAAAATGCTAGGTTGCTTCTTCTCATTCTCTCATGGTTCTGTTTTTAAGAAAATATACGCTAGGATCACTGGATAATTCAGGTCAGAGGGGCCTCAGAAGATCTCTAGATGAAGCAGTTTCCTAAAAAAGGCACAGCTAGAAGGTCAGACCAGGTTGTTCAGGATTTTATCCAGTCAGGTTAAGAAAACCTCCAAGGACATAGACTATACAACTTCCTTGGCAAGAGCCCACTCATTGCCTAGCTGTCCTCGTGAGGAAAGAATACTCTTTATATCCAACCTGAAACCCTCATTTTAACTTATGCCCAGTGTCTCATTGTACCACTCAGTGAAGAGCCTGGTTCCATCTTCTTGCTAATCTCCTTATAGGTACTGGGGTCAGGTCCCCTCAAAGCTGCTTCTTCTCCAGGCTGATCAAGTTCAGCTCTCTCAGCCTCTCCTCAGATGACAATTGTTTCTGCTTTTGACCATTTGGGTAGACTTTTGCTGAACTAACTCCAGTTTACTGCTGTAATTTTTAAATTTGAGGTGCTAAAAACTGGAAACAGAAGGGAATCTTCCTTCCTCAGTGCAGGGCAAGGCATTTCATAAAGTTCCTCTTGGCCCAGTTCTTCAGACCATACAGGTCCTCTGAAGTGCTATCTTACCCTTATGCATACTGACTGTTCCCCTAATTTGATATCATCTGCAAACCTAATGAGAAAGAAGTCCATCCTGCAAAACATCAGTTGTTAACCAGAATAGGTCCCACCATATTCTTATGTCCCAGGAGAAATCAGAGAATACCTGGGTATTGCAAATGGAAGACCAGAGTAAAAGTCAACAACAATCAACAACTGGATGTGAAGATCTAGCACAAATATGTCACAGGAAAGCTACTCTGTATATGTGTATAAGTGCCTGTGTATTACTAATATCAGAGGGGAGGGGGACAGCAGGAAGATACTCATTGTTACATGAAAATCTGAACCAAGTGAACACATGGTGCTATTTTGAAGGGAAGAGTACACCACAAGCTACATAGGATGTCTGGAAAGGAGGTACAAAGTATTAAGAAGGCAGTTAAATGCAAAAAAAAAAAAAAAAATTAAGACATTACACTTATATTAGCAGGAAAAAGAAAACCCAAACCTTTTTAAAAAACTCTTACAAACTTATTTATTAGCAAGTCATACCCAATTAGTCCTGACACAACTGAGAAAATATTTCTTGCTTGTATTTACATGGATAAAACTGTTCCAGATTTCAACATCAGTGATTTTGCTAATGTTGTAGCTAATATTGTAGTCTACTAAGATTGTACAAATTTTCAAAGATCAATAAAAAAATTTTAGATCTAATTTAAGTCTATGGCAAAATTCCCCTTGACTTCCTTAGGGCCATGATTTCAATTGTGAAGTTTATTCACAGCAGAAGATGTAAGTAAAATATGTAAGGCATCTGACAGAAAGCTTGGGGAAAAGGAGGAATAACCAAAGGTGAAATATATAGTGAATCACATATTTTTCTACTAGATGAATGAGGTGGAATAGCAAGTAAGACCGGTAATTTTACTTGCTCTATGAGGCATCTAAGAGTAATACTATAGTAAACAAGGAGAGCTGATAATGTATTTTAATTTGCAAATTCCTGTGACAAACTTCAAAAAATCCAACTCATACTAAAAGTAGACATAAAGATTTGCCAGTATTAAAACTAGTTAGATGAAGGAAGAACACAAGATTATTTCACAACATAGAGGTAGGCTAACAGCAAGAATTGTCTAAGATTGTACATTGGATTTCTATTTTGAACATAATTATGAATAAACCTGAAGATATAAATAGAAATAACAACACAATATATTTAGATTAGTTATATGTAAAGTTAACTGTGAAAAAACCCCAAAGTTGACAATCCATGGCAAATCAATTTACTGTTGACAAATAAAAGAAGACAATAAACTACGCATGTTCATCCATCTACTGTAACCACTTGGGAAATATATTATTATGAATCCTTCAGCGGTGCCTCTGCTTAAGAAGTCAAGACCCAGTATGTTAGACTAACTAGGAGAGAATAATGACAGTTACAATAATATAGAGCATGTTTATGTATTTATAAGTAGGCCCTCGCCTCAACTAGTATGTTCAATGTACTTGGCTACCTTTTACCTAGTACTCACTCATCTCAAAAACAATATAGGAGTATCCAGGAAAGAACAACAGAAGTGACCTATGGCATGGTAAACATATTTGTAGGAGGAAACATAACAAATGGTAGGAGTACTTTGAACTGATTTAATTTATCTGCCTCTGAACTCAACACAAGAGGAGTAGAGGCCTGGAGATATGAGTAAAAGTGATACAATAGAAATATGGAAACAAGGAAAATATAGGAAAAAAGCAAATGTTCACCTTCACTTTACACATAATTAATATGGCATATCTATGATCATTTTATCATTACAGTTATCACACTACAATTTATTTAAAATAACGAGGCTTAGTGCTACTGCAAAAGAAGTTTTTAAAATCCTCTGTAAGTTATACAGTTAATGAATTGTGTTTTTTAAAAACACTATATATTTAAATACTACTAGAAACATTAAGTATTCAATAATTCCAAGATGCTATCTACCATTATTCTACAGTAAAAATGTTTAACACATACTGACCTTCATATTGCAGAAGCCAGCCAGCAATTAATTCATGGACACTAGTAGCAAACCTTTACTTTTTCATTTCTATAGCATAGGCACTTCCCAACTCAGGGATGACTTCGTGCTGCTTATCTACAAAATATACCAATACATTTGATCCTGAAGTGGCTGGAGATGGTGTTTGGTGCCTCCTGCCATATCAGATTGACAGATTTTTTTTTTTTTTTGACAATTTGATGATTTCATTTCACTTTGATCAAAACCCAAAAATTCTTCATTAAAAATGGGCAATGAAAATATACAGATTTTTTTATATATTATGAAACTGATAATTAAATTGACCAGATCTTGGTGTTTTGTCTGTTGTTTGTGGTTCTTTTAAAATTATTATTCTTTTTTAATTTGGCAAGAAAAAGCCAAGACTATAAATAGGGATATCCTATTTACACTTACATATTATCAGCTACAAATGTTAAAACCACTTACTAAAGAGATGAAATTTTGAACATAGATAAAGAAATTATCTTTCTAAAAAACTGGCATATTAAAAATACACTTTCTTTAAATATCAAATGAGGCTTAAAACTCACCTACAATTAGCCCTTCTTATGGGATCAAAATTTTTAAGAATCAAGTTCTGATTAAGAAGATGACATTAACATATATTTTCTGATTCTGGCAACTCTTACTAGAATTCCCATCCTTGACATTGTCTTGCTCCCTTTGGTGTCTAAATAAACGTATTTTCTCTGCAACAGAACCACAAAAAAGTAGAAACTTGACTAGAAATTAGCTTAGGGCACAGGCCTCTAAAGTCTTTCAAACCGTCAACTGCATCTAGTTCAAACGTCAAAAGTTAACATGCTAAACAAAGAAAAGGATTAGGGAGAAAGAGCACAGGAGTTTTTAAGGCAAAAATTCAAAGGAAAAAGACAAAGTGCTAGAGATTTGAGTGTGAATATTTTTGGGGTTGTTGAAGAACCACAAGAAAAGACAAGCCCACAAACAACCAAGTTCAAGACAAGAGGCTGTGGATCCAGTGTGCTATGTAGTATCTAATGGTTGGGAAGTTTTAAAAATTGTACTAGTTACACAAAAACTTATCAGCAACAACTAAGTATCTCAATGTTATTTGTGGGTTAGAGCAGACAAATATTCTCTATGTAAAATCTGGAAAGCTATGCAATGATCCAGGAAAAGCTGAGGGAGAATTTGGACTGTGCTATGTGTGGGCTTTGTATATTTTAATATAAATACATGGTACATAAAATTGTTTTTCTATTGTTGTTGAAAACTTTTACATCAATAAAACTCTTCGGAAACATAGTAGATCAGACAGATAATACGGGACAAAAAAGTTGAAAAAATATCTTTTGACTAACAATTCCAGCACGTTTTTGTGAGATTTTACAAGCTAATAATCAACATTTCTGCACAGTGACACTTAAATATTTTGCTATAATGCAGCAACAAGAATTAAATAGCATTACACTTACACCTAGGCATGGAACATCTTCTGGAACAGTTCACTGAAAATGTTGATTGATATGCTTGATGGTAGGTTTCAAAATTTTCAGCAAGACGCTACCGAAGTATTTCCTTTCCATCTGCTAAATTTCTTGACACTTTCATCTTTATTTTATTTTTTAATGTTTAAAAGCTAGGACTTGAAGTGATCATAGAATCACAGAATATGCTGAGTTGGAAGGGACCTATCAGGATCATTGAGTCCAACCCTTAGCCCTGCACAGAACCATCCCCAAGAGTCACATCATGTGCCTGAGAATATTGTTCAAATGCTTCTTGAACTCTGTCAGGCTTGATGCTGTGGCCATTTCCCTGGGGAGCCTGTTCTAGTATCCAACCACCCTCTGTGTGAAGAACCTTTTTCTAATATCCAACCTAAACCTCCCCTGACTCAGCTTTATGCTGTTTCCTTGAGTCCTGCCATTGGTCATGAGAGTTAAGAGATCGGTACCTGCCCCTTGTGAGGATGTTGAAGACCATGATGAGGTCTCCCCTGTCTCCTCTTCTCAGCTGCTCCTCCTGCTTCCCTAAAAGACCCTTCACAATTCTTGTGGTCCTCCTTCGGATGTTCTCTAATAGCTCAATGTGGTTTTATATTGTGGTGCCCAAAACTGCACACAATATTCAAGGTGAGGCCGCCCCAGTGCAGAGCAGGATGGGACGATCGCCTCTCTCGACCAGCTGGTGATGCTTTGCCTGATGCCTCCCAGGACACGGTTGGCCCTCCTGGCTGCTGCTGACACTGCACTGGTACTGCTGACTCATATTCAACTTGCCATCAACCAGGACCTGCGGGTCCCTTTCCATAGCGCTGCTCTCCAGCTTTTTCATTCCCCAGTCTATACACACAACCAGGGTTGCCCTGTCTCAGGTGCTGAATCCAGCACTTGCCCTTGTTCAGCTTCATATGGTTGGTGATTGCCCATTTCTCTAATTTGTTAAGGTCTCTCGTCAAGTTCTCTCTGCCCTTGGGGGAGTTGACAGCTACTCCCAGTTTAGTATCATTGGCAAGCTTACGTGGTATTCCTTCTAGTCCTGCATCCAGGCTGTCAATGAAGATGTCAAAAAGAACTGGACCGAGGATGAAGCCCTGCAGAATCCCACTAGTGACAGGTCACCAGTCTGACGTTACCCCATTCATTATTATCCTTTACACCTGACCTGTGAGCCAATTGCTCATCCATCATGTAGCACAGTTATTCAGCTGTGTGCTGGCCATTTTGCCCAAAAGGATACTGTGAGAGACAGTATCAAAAGAACAACAGGAGATAAAAGCTCAAAGCATTTTTTTGACTATGATATCTGATAATGCCAAATTTGCAAGGAATGAAGAAAACGAGGGGAAACACGAAGAAAAATTAAAATCAAGTTGGGGGAAGTCCCTAATTATCTAGACTACTACTATGACAGTATTCATGGCTAGGCTTCGCGAACGAAGATTTGGGAAGGGCTCTACCCACGTTTGTTGCAAGCGCGTTGGTGGCTAAAAAGGCCAATACGAGATAGACAAGTTCAGTTGCAGTATAATACTGCATCAAATAAACACAACCCCTGATCCATCTCAATCAGAAGCTTATGGAAAAGTCTTTGAAGAGCATTAGTGAGTGGCCACGATCATACAAAGATTCTGCAACATCATTAAACCTTTATTAATGGTACAGTGAAACAAATGAACTTGGTAAAGTCTAGGTAAAGAAGAAAAACTACTGGATATGTTCAGCCTATTTAATACATTTTTAATATTGTTTCTTAGTTGGAGAAAACCACCAGAATACTTGCAGTTATAATTCTAACAGGGTCTGTACTACAGGCATTCACAGTACTGTTCTAAATCAAAGGTTGCTGATGGATGCAACTACACTTAGCCACAAGACTGTGAATGTTGTTTCTGTATATGGACTTCACCAAGTATAATCACATCTTCAGTCATCTGGAGATTTGGTAACTTCAGTGTGACCTACAAATGGGGTTTCACACTGAGGTGAAATCTTTCTCTAAGGTCCTTAAAAAAAAAGTGCATTGGAATTTTTAGTCTTTTAAAATGTGTAAAGTGCCTATTTTTCTACAAATTCTAAAGACTAAACAGTTGACAAAAACTAATTTCTCAGCATGATGTCCTATATTTTTCAATAAATGTTTGCTTGGATTTATGGGTCATAATTTAAGCTACTGGGATAAGCATTAGCAATTGGATATAATTGTATGCTTTTATTTGACTTTTTATCTTATAAATAAATGTAAAGACACATTTTGGACATGTGTATTTAGAAAAAGATATCTAGAAAGTTCACTTTCAAAATTTTTGGCTTATAACATTACAGTTACTAAAAAAACAAATGCAATCATCAAGAGTGGATAAAATTTGTAACTGTCTGTGCAGTTTTAGAAATACATTGTTAATTGCACTGTCATCTCAGTTTTGCATTGCACAAAGACAGGAATCTCTTATGAACTAATTTTAAGAGTTACACAACCACATTGCAGGGAGATTTAGTTGTGCAACTTCAAACACATTTTTAATATCTGCAACGATATTTAAGATGCTGCCTTTTCTTATACTAAAAAATGTGAAAAGCCTAAGTATATTGTCCATACACTGAGAATTCATGACAGCAGTACCACAAAGTTTTCATCAGGACAGCTTCCTAAAAGGTTCTGTGAAACCCCACAGGAGTCTAACAACTTTTACACGTTGTGCTATGGGGATCTGACTCTTTTCATCTGAAAGTGCTGTATCTCTGGAGTGATCTTTTTAAGAGCATTGGGAATGTATTCTAGAAGTGCAACAGTTAGGGCTGGAATAACGTAAGAAAGAAATGGCAACTTCTGATCAAAAGTAAGAAATGTAACATTTAAGAAGCAAAAGAGGAAATGATAAAGGACTGGACCATCAGTGTTGGAAGAAAACTGATGAACAGAAGCAAAATGTAGAAGACAAATAGACTGAAAAGGAGAGTAATATAAAATAAAATTAAAAAATAGGATAATATAAATATTTAGGAAAACATTCAAGTGAAAAGTTGTGTCAATGAGAATGGTGAAAAATATTATTAATCAAAACATCATTGCTTATTTTTCCATTAGTGTCCACATGTGAGTGGCTCTGTACAAAAGCCAAAATTTTTTCACTGTGTCTTATCACAATAGAACTTTCCTCAATGGGAATATGCTCAGACAAAAGATATAACCTTTAAGATCCCATTTCCTAGCTGTTCCTCTTTCCACATAAAAATAAAAGTCAATTGTTGTCACGAAGTCTCTTTGCCCATTATCTTCCTTATGTTAGATTTATGAATAAAAATGTGTGAAATTAAATTATACAGGCATTAAAATATCATGTGATTAGGTGAAACAGTTTTGATGAACAAGGATACCTAAAATACTGCAATTGCTACCACATTCATCCACTCAATTACATGCTTCTCACCTATTTAATAATGCTTGTTACATCTCTGTTAATTGATGTGTTTTACAAGTTTATTTTCTTATAGACTATGTCAAGTCTTATACAATGAGCAAGAGACTTGGATCATAGCAGTCCCCTAGAACAAGCCTCCAAGGTAAATGCAAAGAGATCATGAAATGGGACAATGAAACGATAACAAAAAAAAAAAAAAAAGAACGAAGGAAAGACAGGGGATTGGAACATTATGAAGTTAAAGAAACAAGGGAATGAAAGGGATTAAAACTGGAATGATAGGTAACCTACTGTAAGTGGTGTGAAAGCTTAACAGTGGGGGACTGGAATAATCAGATATGGGAACGACCTGACAATGGAATGCTTTCAAACTGAAGCACCTCAAAAGTAAATGATCTTAGAGCAGAATAATCATATTTGCCTCTGGGAATAAAATTTAAAGATAAAAAAGTTTGAAAAAAAATAAGTTTGATGATTATGCAGATAGAACTGCAGAGAGAAAGGATACAGTCAGGGCAAGAGTGAGAAAAGTTAAAGGATTAGGTTGGGAACGACAGCAGAATACAAAGGAAAAGGTGACTGAAACCACAGATGGTTGGAAGTCCCTTTTTCCACACAAAATTGAAGACGAAGGACTACACTGGATATAACTTATTTTTTTTTTTCAGATTGACTCTTACTCTTATTCATTTGGACAAAAGTTATTCTTTCCCATAACAGCCTAACATAAAATTTTCTAGAAACAGCTTTAAAGATCATGGGATACATGTTCGCATCTTGACATTTGGCTTCAAACAATTCCTGTCTTACAGAGTCCAGAACTAAAATAGCTGAACACAAAGAGTCACAGAGGAGATGAGGATATATTAATTCACCTTTTAAGAAGTCATTCGAAAAATTATTTCTTCTTTTCACAGTACTTTTTTAAAAATACAAACAATTAAAATTCTATAAATCTGAATGACATCTATTAACTCCGGGATTCTGGATTTGCTGTTAGGAACTAGATTATTTAGGTAAATCAACTGAGAATATGAGATTAGTTGCACTGTCCTCAGTGCATTCTCACAGAGTGAGAATTCTCTACATTCTCACAGACTGAGCAGAGAAAAAACCATGATGACAACCCCCTTCCACAAAACCTCAGCAGAGGGATATCTGCTTTTCCTATCTCTTTTGCTAAATCCTCCCACTCCTTATTAAATAAGCTGCAGTGAGTTTTAATAGTATGGTATAATCACCCCATTGTTTCTTATGGCAGGACTACATTTTCTCAGTCTACAATTTTTCTTGTTTTCTCATGACCAATTTGTCTGTTTCCTCAACTGCTACAGAGACCTTTTCAGATTAAAATGCTACCTTTTCCCCCCAAGTTTATACAATGAAGTAAAATGGCATTTTGCATTTTGCATTTGCCATGACCACGTGGAAAAATGATGGAATAAGTGTTCTGGTGATAGAACACCCTGGTCTGTGCCATTTGCAATAATCACTTGAGTGTGATCAGTCTAGTACAAATGCAGAGACAAACAGCAGAAAAACAATTGAACTTGATTTCCATCCCTTATATGCCATCTCCAAGAGTGAGAATTCTTGAACATATAATAGAGACAGGAAAAGTAATAACAGAAAGTTTATTTCATTATGATCCTGTTGTTAATTTAAGAATCTGAATTTATTGGTTCTGAAAGAACTGACTTTCAAATTCCTCCAAAACTCTTCAGCACTATGCTAACTATGATGTTTCTTATGTTGTTAAAAAGAGGTTGTTAAAAATGCTATTAAAAAAAAGTTGCATTATCATTAATGCACAAACTTATTGTTCTTAAGCATCACGTCTTATACAACGCTGTTGTTTCCGCAGGAACAATAATAGTTTTTCCAAAGTTTTCCATAGCCATGCAGCTTTAATTGCATTCTTTGGATGCTTGTGGTTTCTTTTTTCTTACTTCGGAAGTCTGCATTTATACAAAGGTGTGTACTGTGGAACTTCCAACTACATTCCATGTACAATTGTTATGCAAGATTAGCAGCAACTCATTTCACATCAACAATGAATTTTTATGTATAAAGTATCTTCAGTTGTATTTGTCACTTTGAAACCTGTTGCTTATCAGCTATAACTCATAGTAATTTTGGAGAAGTAGTCCACACTGAAAAAATTAAGGAAGAAACAGTCTTAAGCATTGACTTAAATTAAAATACAATGATCTGACACTGATCGTTGACAACTCATCTTAGAGGAAATTAAAATTTTGAATAGAATATATATGCCCACAATAAGTAACATATTTTCTCAGTGAAGATTTATGTCAAGGATGCACTCAGTGCCTACATACCAGGAATTGGACTTGAAGATTAGTCAAAGACAGAACTTGAATTTAATACTGCTGAAACACAGAAAGTAAACCTAGGATTTAAGATCCCACTAGTGATATGCTGCATACTGGATCATGGAATTACCATCTTTCATTAGACAGAGAAAGGAAACTGGAAGGCACACAGCATAAAATTTCAGATGCTTTACGTAATTATTAATACAAGAGTTACCCCAACTACCAGGCCATGGTTATCCTGATCACCTACAACTTACTGCAGTATTTTTAAGTGTTCAAAAAGCATAAGAAATGGAGCGGATTATATTTCATTACCCGAGGCCAAAATTTTAAAGCTTTTAAAGTGCCCTAAATACTCTGGCTGGAACTCGCTGCACTTAACAAGCACTTAAATGTGATACAGTTACTTGAAGTTATAGACCTACTGTCTTTCTTTAGTCAGTGAACAGAAACTATTGTCTAAGCAAGTTGATTTGCCCACCTATGTTAAGACACCTGGTCGCAGATGGGTAAGTTGATGATTTAACTGCTCTTACTATCCTCTTTCAAAAACCAGATGTGAAGTACTAGGTTCAAAGACTGGAATAATTTCCCCACTCTCTGACACTCAGTAGCTAAGGTACCACAGCAACAGAAATCAATGTTTCTGATAATGTTCCCATTCTCAAGTATGGAATATACTGACTTCTGCACACACACACAATATTCGTTATGTTTATAAAAAGATGCATTTATGCTAAAAACATCAGTATGAACATCTCAAAATAGGAAAATTTTGCTATCATACATTTATCTGATAAAACAATATTCAGTACAATTTTAACAACCTAATGCTTAACTGACATGCTCGGTTTTGACACTGTCACTGGGACTCTTCTCACATTTCCTGCCGATGCTCTAATACTAAACAAATATCTTGCCATGAAAGCTTGTCTAGAATCCAAATTCTGCACCTTCCCAGATGAATGCTGTGATCTCTAAATTGTGCATAACCTCTTGCTTCTTTCTCTAATACCATGCTCCATTGTTCCTGGCTGTGTGCCAGCTACAAGATGGCAGGCAACGTAATTGCTCAGCATATACCTGGTGTCACGGCTAGTACAGCCTCCTGGGAATCAGGAGATGGAGGTTTAATCTACTTGGAGATTAATAGAGCCCCCAAATTCATAGGTGAGTACAGCAATTATCATGCAACCAGAACACTTCTCTAGGGGAGAAACATCCAGAGTTCCTGGATGAACCTTCTCAGGAGGCTAAAAGTAAGTTGGTGCTTGTGTCAGTAAAATCCATGTTTTTTTACTAGTTTATTAACTATTTTTCATTTAAAAAAATGGTATTATGTAATCTGAATAGGTAATGCAAAATTTGTGTCTTCATTGTTTGCCATATTCTTCCTCTCCCTATTGTCCCTATGTTTACCTCCATCTTGCTCTCCCTATATTGTCATTTTCTTAAGTAATGCTCTTTAATAAAAATGAGGAGCCTTGACCAATGTGGTCATACAGGCAAGGAAGAGGCCTCTTTTCTTCGTTGGTCCTCTGCCTCCCACACAGACCTCTCCCTTTCTTGACTTTTCCTTGCAGATTGCATTCATTCCCTTTTTGCCTTAGCAAAGAAAAGGTAAAAATGTCACAAGTGAGCACGTATCTAGTCATAGCCTGTATATTTTGCCTAACAGCTCATAGTCTCACAGAAGCTCAGTGATCGTGCACTGTTTGGTACAAGGCATGAATGAGCATGGGCTCTTTCTCCAGTGGTATCTCAGGGCATTTACTGTTGCTTCAATTTTAAAGAACTGAGCAACACGTCCTTACAAATTTCAGAAGAGTCACCACAGTAAGTCCTGAAACTACATCTTTTGACAAATGGCATATCATAAAAATGAAAGAGGAAGGCTGAATCTTGAGTTACGGTGTAACTCTGTGTATTTGCCTTTTTTATAGGCAAGAACTGCTACAATATGCAGTATTTTAGCTGTAAACACAGCTATCAATGTAGTCATATCTACATAATCATATGCACAGATATCTCAGTTTATCCAGCAGAATGGCAGACAGTACATAAGATATGTAAACAGATCTGCCAAACACTTACAAAACAACTTTAATAGCAAGTGTCATTCTTTTCTGTAAAGTAGCTGTTTTTAACACACATGATCTAACTCTTGTTTGCTCTTTAAAGTTTTATTGTCTTGGCATTTTATACAGGAAGAGAGCATTAGCATACTCAGGAGAACTGCTAAAAGTAAAAGGCCTCAAGCTACCCACTGCATGGTTGATAGCATAAAGCATGGGATATAAAAACTTTTGTCTGATTGCTCACTTTACTTGTTTTAAAGTAGTGTTACTCTCAGGAGCATATATTCATGTTCTTTCTACTTCAAGTTTTATTACTTCTTTTGTATTATTTAATACATCTAAAGACACTTCCAAAAGACAAATTTTTCCATTTTGAAAAAGTAATGGTTTGGAACCCGATAAAATACATGAATGTTCACAGTGTATTATTTTCAAAGGCAAGTAGAACAAATGTACAATAAAACAATTAAATGCATGACAATAAACATTTCTGTGTGAGCACAGATATATTAACATACCAAACAAAAGAAGAAAAAATTGGTAAAATATTTCCCCTAAAAAAAGGTCAGATCAAAATGGATTCTTTGCACACCAGAGCATAAGTAAAAAGGGAGTCTGCTCTAAATTACTGTTACTGCTAAATATCCCACTCTAGAAATTAAAATGAGCATTTAAAATGTGAAAGAGAAAATGGAATGAAAAAAGGCAAATGAGATCAGCTTTTTTAAACATAAAAAAAAAGGGAGAGATACCATAATTATAGATACACATTAAAAATCATTCTACAGTAAACTTAAAACTAAGTCTACTTAGATATCACACTGCTAATTATTATATAAATAACCTAGGAAACAATACCTCCAAGATACATGTTTTACTATTTAGTAAACAAGAAACTGCCATGTTTGACACCACTGATTAAGGCCAGGCATTCCTAAAGCTTCAGACACATTTCTGAAATCCACAATACATCAATTTTTAATACTTCCACTCTCTCAGCTCCATTAAAAAGATGGTAGGGGAAAGATTTTAGAGTAATTAATGATATAGTTAGCTGCTAAATATTAATAGGAATCGTAGTCTTGCATAAAATATAACATATAAACCTTGCCAATACAGACGCACCAGTAATTAAACTTGAATATGTAATTACACTGATTTATATGACAGGCAAAAAGTTACACTTTACTGGCTTCTATGTAAACTGCGGGCAACAGTTAAAGTTTGCATTTTATGGTTTATATAAATGAGCAATATCTCTACTACAGTTCATAAATGGTTTAGAGACTCATAGTTAAAATTACAACTAATTCGAATGTGAACGTTCTCACTACACCTTACAAACCAGGCTGTGAAAATGACCACAGAGATCATTACGTTCAATGCTTGCAAGCAAGATGATGAGGTTTAAAAAAAAAAGCAAAAAAAAAAAAGAGCTTATACCAATCTTACTACAGAGTAAATGAAGACACATCTATTTAAATGTTTTAATATAAATGTTTAGTTTCAAATATATAGCTCCAGACATTTCACTTACCATCTTTCAAAGCGGTTTTGAGTAATATTGTGTCTTAGACTAAGGCATTTTTTCTTGAAAGGAAGCTAAGTGGACTTACATGTGAGGCTGAGGAGAGCAGCCTGGACTGCTATTTCCATTACTGTCAATGTGATCCAGTGAACCATTGAGATCTTCATGGACTGCCTGCAGTAAGCCACTGGATGCGTTATTTATCAGTCCTGGGTTACTAAGCAATGGTAAACTACTCTCTGCCAGTGCAGCCTACCAAAATGAAGAGTAAAAACAAAATGATTACTCCATATGTATACAAAGCACTCATACATGTATGAACATTTAGAAATATACACACACAGAGCAGCTCATTTTGAGTAGTTGTAGAGGTGGTCAGAAGGATTTCGTGCATTTCCAATTATTTTCACATTCTGAATATAACAGCATTTCTACTTCTGGTTTGCAATTTCTCTTACTTAGGTTTCATTATTTTCCATTATTAACTATGTTCTGATATTCATGGCATTTTCCAGTTTTATATCATTTTTTGACTCTGAATTACACTTAACCCCTTTGCCCTTCCACACAATGTATGGCTCCTTTATAATGCAGGCAGCTGCTATACTTTAAAAAATGACCAGAACTTACCTCAAAATAAAAAAGTCCTGACATTTGCCTCTTCTGCATAAAAATTATATATTATAATTAAACTTTAAAGTTTTTGCCATGAGCACCATGTTCCCAACACTATGATGTGAAATCATTTATGACAGCTTGGATAAATATTAATGCATATCCACATGCATTTGCAAAAGCTTCTATCAATCTAACATTTGCAGCAAAACTGAGTGTTCCAGATTTTGCCACAGGGTGTCCTTCTTGCTTCTTCACATCAAAAGTAGAATGAATAAGAACTAGTACTAGCAGTGCTAGGTAATACAACTTACTCGG